>NW_024004050.1:0-1475 GCF_014805625.2 Glossina fuscipes | reverse complement strand
TTTTCTTCAAGTAAAAGCATATCTTTCACACAACAGTTGAGTAAGTACATCTACGGTGACTACGCCTATTTTCACAGCAAAAATTTATTATTCCTGACAATCAGTTCGGTTTCAGGACTAAACGCGGTTCCATTGAGCAATGTTGTTTCGCACATAAGAGAAGCTGCTGAAAATAGAATTGAGTGCGATAGTGTATTTCTAGATGTGGAAAAATCTTCGATAAAATCTGGCGTGATTAGCTACGTTTTAAAATTAAAAAAATTTCTTACAACTACTACGCATTTTCTGCCTAAGTTTTATTTTGAAAACACACATTTCTGTGCTAAAGTTAAAAATGATGGACCCTCTGTACATTGAATAGAAGCTGGAATGCCCCAGGAAACTGTTTGATCGCTGACTATATTTCAACTGCGACATATGCAGATAAGACAGCAATTCTATTTTCATCTAGTGACCGAATTAATGTTTCCTACAAACTACATTCATATCAACAATATTTCGTTTTGGTTCAACAAATTGAATGTCAAAATAAACGGCAATAATGTCCTTTTTTACAACTGCGCAACTGGATCTTCTATTTAGAAATGAATTTAATTTTGTTATTTAAGTATAATTTTAATGAATTTTCTAAATTTATCGATAAATTATAAATTTATATAGTTTCTGTTTATTTATCTGAACATCACATGTATATTGTTATATTGCCCGCCTTAGGGGTAATAACGTCTGTTATTTTTCTCGTCTTAATATAACATCTGATTATCATCTTTTGAATAGATTGCAAATCATATATGCAATTAAAAAAAAAAGTTAACAATGTCATGAAAATTTTTGAAGTCACCCCTGGCTTTTGCGTGGCAAGGAGATATCAACCCTTTTTTTTTATTCTAAACTTTGCATAAACAGTGACGCTTATCTTATAAATGTTCAGAGAACAAATTGCAAAAATATTACTTCTTCCCGCTAGGTAAAGTTTTCTTCCTTTTCTTTCTGCACATTGTTTTGTGCATTTGAATCTCTACCCAACTCTGTTGCGTTTGCTGCTTCAATATCCGATCAATATGCAGTTATTGTAAAGAAAGAAATGAAAGGGACTGGTGTTCCGAACACCTCGTCGTAATGTAACAGCGTAAAACAACAAAAATCTACAGCGAAAAATTAAGCAATTGAATGGCATTCTATTAAAAACGTGATTATATGTAAAAGTATGAATGGTAATTAAAAATAACAATTTATCATAAAAGCGTTTTAAGGAAAATAAAGTCAATCTCAATTTTTAATATAATATTTATATATTGCTGAGTACTTTAGCTTTTTTTGTTCTGAACCTAGAGCACTCTTTTAAAAAGCATAATAGCCTCAAAAATTTCCCTAAAATATAGTATTCTCGTTAGTTTTCTAGTAGTTCGCCTCAAATGTTCCATTACTATTAATAACTGAGAGAAACGTAAAAGATAGAAAATGTTTTTTTTTAG
>NW_024004049.1:726-1306 GCF_014805625.2 Glossina fuscipes | reverse complement strand
TTTCTCGTCTTAATATAACATCTGATTATCATCTTTTGAATAGATTGCAAATCATATATGTAATTAAAAAAAAACGTTAACAATGTCATGAAAATTTTTGAAGTCACCCCTGGCTTTTGCGTGGCAAGGAGATATCAACCCTTTTTTTTTATTCTAAACTTTGCATAAACAGTGACGCTTATTTTATAAATGTTCAGAGAACAAATTGCAAAAATATTACTTCTTCCCGCTAGGTAAAGTTTTCTTCCTTTTCTTTCTGCACATTGTTTTGTGCACTTAAATCTCTACCCAACTCTGTTGCGTTTGCTGCTCCAATATCGGATTAATATGCTGTTATTGTAAAGAAAGAAATGAAAGGGACTGGTGTTCCGAACACCTCGTCGTAATGTAACAGCGTAAAACAACAAAAATCTACAGCGAAAAATTAAGCAATTGAATGGCATTCTATTAAAAACGTGATTATATGTAAAAGTATTAGAGATTCCTTTAGCTTCTTCAAGTTATATGGCTGTCTCCTCGATCTCTTTGCAGCAAAAAATGTACGTCATCTCGGGGAACTAACTTGCTTTATTAGAAAAGC
>NW_024004049.1:0-626 GCF_014805625.2 Glossina fuscipes | reverse complement strand
TTTTTTTGCGTTCAATCATTTTCAATTACCATAACAGTCCTTTTCGTTTTCAGCCAAAGTTTGCAACACTGTCTGACTTTCAAGAACTCAACAAGCACACTTACACACACACACACAATTACATTTGACATGCTCACTCCAGTTATTACGGTCGCTCCTTTTTTTTGTTACGTTTTATACATAATCGTGACTAAAAATTACAACAATTTATTATTTGGACATATAAGCCACAAATCTATTGGCTTAGTTCATCTCTGTTCAACATACCAAAAAAAAAAAAAATATGTAAAAGTATGAATGGTAATTAAAAATAACAATTTATCATAAAAGCGTTTTAAGGAAAATAAAGTCAATCTCAATTTTTAATATAATATTTATATATTGCTGAGTACTTTAGCTTTTTTTATTCTGAACCTAGAGCACTCTTTTAAAAAGCATAATAGCCTCAAAAATTTCCCTAACAGAAAAAAATATAGTATTCTCGTTAGTTTTCTAGTAGTTCGCCTCAAATGTTCCATTACTGTGCATTAATAACTGAGAGAAACGTAAAAAATAGAAAATGTTTTTTTTTAGGAATGGGAATTTTTTTCCTATTTGATGAGAGGAGGAAGTGCAGAAGTTGTCAA
>NW_024004048.1:0-1049 GCF_014805625.2 Glossina fuscipes | reverse complement strand
AAATCATATATGTAATTAAAAAAAAACGTTAACAATGTCATGAAAATTTTTGAAGTCACCCCTGGCTTTTGCGTGGCAAGGAGATATCAACCCTTTTTTTTTTATTCTAAACTTTGCATAAACAGTGACGCTTATCTTATAAATGTTCAGAGAACAAATTGCAAAAATATTACTTCTTCCCGCTAGGTAAAGTTTTCTTCCTTTTCTTTCTGCACATTGTTTTGTGCACTTAAATCTCTACCCAACTCTGTTGCGTTTGCTGCTTCAATATCGGATTAATATGCAGTTATTGTAAAGAAAGAAATGAAAGGGACTGGTGTTCCGAACACCTCGCCGTGATTTAACAGCGTAAAACAACAAAAATTAAGCAATTGAATGGCATTCTATTAAAAACGTGATTATATATAAAAGTATTAGAGATTCCTTTAGCTTCTTCAAGTTATATGGCTGTCTCCTCGATCTCTTTGCAGCAAAAAATGTACGTCATCTGGGGGAACTAACTTGCTTTATTAGAAAAACCAATTTATCCTTTTAGAATTTTTCTTTTTCCTCCACTTTCCTTTTTTTTTTCTTTTTTTGCGTTCAATCATTTTCAATTACCATAACATTCCGTTTCGTTTTCAGCCAAAGTTTGCAACACTGTCTGACTTTCAAGAACTCAACAAGCACACTTACACACACACACACAATTACATTTAACATGCTCACTCCAGTTATTACGGTCGCTCTTTTTTTTTGTTACGTTTTATACATAATCGCGACTAAAAATTACAACAATTTATTATTTGGACATATAAGCCACAAATCTATTTTTTATTTTAAGGAAAATAAAGTCAATCTCAATTTTTAATATAATATTTATATATTGCTGAGTACTTTAGCTTTTTTTGTTCTGAACCTAGAGCACTCTTTTAAAAAGCATAATAGCCTCAAAAATTTCCCTAAAATATAGTATTCTCGTTAGTTCTCTAGTAGTTCGCCTCAAATGTTCCATTACTATGCATTAATAACTGAGAGAAACGTAAAAGATAGAAAATGTTTTTTTTTAG
>NW_024004047.1:0-1345 GCF_014805625.2 Glossina fuscipes | reverse complement strand
TACAAGACGTGCAGCCAGATAAATTTGGATATAATCTGCTTACGTACATTTGTTATAAAACAAGAATCGTAGTCTACACATCAAATGGAAACTAAAAGCAAAATACTTATTTAATATTGTAGCTAAACGATAAATTCATTCAATTCGTCATAAAATTCAAATTTTCTATTTATCTTTATGTTCATTTTATAGAAGCGATGGACATTTTACTTAAACCGAAAAAATTAATCCGAAAAGATTGTCACGGGCGCTCTTTGCGCGATAGAACGTTAACAAAATTGTACAGACATGCTGTACCGCATGACAAAAAAATTTAAAAAAAAAATGAAAAATATATAAATAATTAAAATTTGTATAAGAATATATAAATAAAAAAAAATTTGAACTTGAAATGGGGTAAAAGTAAAATGAAAAAAGAAACAGTCAATGAGTTCATATTGTGTAAGTCCGATTGTGAGGTCTGTTGTCCTTACTGTGCACCATTCGTTGGTCCCTTTTTAGTTCCTCAGTAATCCGTACCTTCATCTACCTACCCATACTCCGCTTCAACGGTGGAGTATGCCGCTTAACCATAAAATTTACAGTTCTATTTACATACATATATCCTTATACCATAAAATTTACAATTCCATTTACCTACATATATCCTTATCCAGTTGTACATTCTCTCGTTTTCTAAAAGTTTGATATAGCGTGATGTCCTATCAATAAACCTTCTTCACAGCTTATGCTCATATAAATATTGACAATGAAAAAACAACCAATCATATAGCAATTAACGATGCTATCCCTGCTGTTGATGACGTAAACCTCAAAGTCTCTTAGATTTTAGTACCTCTTATTTTAAAAATGTTTTTCAAAGCTCTCGTTATTTAGTTCTTCTTGATTTACATAAGTTTAGGTTCGCTAGAAAATCGTCTGATCTACTCAGTGTTAAGCGCTCAACGCAATAACTGAATTTGCATTGTGCATTGCTGCAGTGATGATAGCCGATGCATGATGCACGATGCAAACGCAGTAGGTCTTTTTTCATATAAACAGGGCAGATGTGGTTGTTTATATAAATTTATATTACGAAAAGTTAGCTCTATTTAGCTCTATTAATTTAGCCAAGGCAATAAATTCTAAGACTAAAGTTTTAAAGCCGTAGGATGTCTAAGGCTATCGGCTTTTAGTGAAAACTCTACCGCACTTGAAAAAATCTACAACAAGTTCAAATGTACTAATGTATTTCCGAGGAAAAGAAAGGCATTACCAAAAGCAAAGTTTTATGATCAGAAAAATTTGTGCTCCACTTTTTGACAACTTCTGCTTTGTGCTGAAAGAAATTGTAACTTCCGCGTAT
>NW_024004046.1:0-17141 GCF_014805625.2 Glossina fuscipes | reverse complement strand
AGCTAATGTACTTAGCTTGAAAAAGATTCTCATCGTTTTTTTTTTTTAAATTACTTACAATTTATTATGATATTAAAAGTTTATTTTTTGTTTTTTATAAACAAGATTTTTGTTTATAATGAATTGAACTTAGTATTAAAAAACTTTATATAAAAATAGAGCAAGTCAGTTCTAATAAATTTGTGGCTGTAGATTTATTTTTTGTGAAGCCATGAAGCAATCAGACAAAATCATGGATAAACACGGTTTTAGTTTATTAACTATAAGTGATTCCAAGATCTTCGGTAATACACTTAGTTTAGCAATCCCACGATAATTGTCAATGTTTCCTCTGGAACCCTTTTTATATAAAGGAATAATAAAACTACTCTTCCAAATAGTAGGAAAGTAACCGCATCTAATACAATTATTAAATATACTGGTTAATGGAAGATAAAGAAAATTACCGCAAGCACGAACTATGCAAGCGGGAATCAAATCTGGGCCGACTAAATAACAAAGTTTTACATTTCGCAGAGCATCGAAAACTTCAGCTTCTGTAAAAGTAATAGATGGAAAATGATCGAAAGAATTGATAATATAAGGATGTTTCTCATATGTCAAACTATTAGCTGAATACGTTTTTTCGAAAAAGATTGCAAAGAAATTACTAATAACAGACAGATCCGTTGATTCAACGTTTTCATAGCTCATTACAGATGGAAAACCATTAACCTTACATTTTAAGTTTACAAAATTTATAAAAACATTTAGGATTAAAAAATAATTGACTTCTCATCCTTTGCAAATACACCACATAAGACTTATTTTTTCAAAATTGTATTCACGTCTAGCATTCGAATAACGTATATAATCCATAACGAGTTCACTAAGTTTAAATATTTTAAACAATCCACTCTTTTCATTTCTGATCAGCTTAAGATGTTTATTAAACCAAATAGGATAAATTGATAAATAACTGTCTGATTGTGTAGGCACCGACTTATATATAGCATATAAGAGAATATTATAAATAGAATCAAGTGAACCATCAATATCAGAATATTCTAAGTTCCAGTGGAAGCTACTCAGAATATCATGAAGTTTATTATAATTGGTTTTCCTAAATGTATGTCTTTTATTACAAGTCTTATTAAGGACTTGGATAGTTTGCAGAATGCCTAAATTTATCCCCAATGTAGGATGATGTATGTCTTCAGGCAAAATATACGGATCCACACGAGTTACACTTACGTTTGAGTAGTTAAAAAAAATTGAATCTAAAAGTCGACCATTATTATTAACAATTGAGTTATTTTGGAATAGACAAAGCTCGTAAATTTCTTCAAAAATGTCAGTGTATAGCAAGGGGTAAGATACAGGAGTGTAATAACCAAAGTCTTCGTCACAACACCACGATACAAACGGTAAATTAAAATCTCCTAAAACCAAAATTTTGTCTGAAGGTTTTAGATCATTCACCACGAGTTTTATCAGTTGTAAATGTTTCAAGTAAATAGAAATATCAGACATTGGAGGGATATAAGAGCAGGCTATATACATCATACAGTTTTTAAGAACAATTTTTACGCAAATAAATTCTACATCAACAGTCACAGGAAAACTGACTATTGACGAGGCACAACAATTATCGACAGCAATTAATACACCACCACCTAATCTTTCCATTCTACCATGTCTATACACTTGAAATCTAGAACAAAATATTTCAGAGTCGTTAATATCAGGTTTAAGCCACGTTTCCGTAAACACCACTACGTGATTGTCAGTACCAACTGAACTCAGAAAAGCCGACTGTAATGTTGTGTTTAAATCACGAACGTTTTGAAATAATATCAGCAAATCTAGTTTTTTGAAGACACAGACGGTTCATTAAGGTTAGCAGGAGATCTGGTCGTTTTACGAACCACGAACTCCTTAACAAAAGTATTTTCCAGCCAGAAATTTTTTTGAAAAAGATTATCAAACATCGCAGCAGGTGCAAATATTTTAAAAGATGAAATGTCACGGTTATGTGAAACATTAAACTTGAAAACACTAACCATTGATGGATTCGAAATAGTAAGCTTACATTGAATGTATTTCAAAACTTTCTCAGTCGTAGTATCCGAAGATAATCTAGACACAAAAATAGACTTACGCGTAGGTATTGCAACGAACTCAACCGAATCATGGTTGTATAGCCCATCCATTGCCTTGGTTACTGACGAATCAACTATTCTAACAATAGACTGAGCCACCGGGATTCGAGGCAACGGGAAAATGGAAATTGGAACGTCCTAAGGCGTCCTATGCCCATCTGAACTAGGACTATTTACAACCGCTTCCGGTATATTAATCAAATTATTATTTAAATTCAAATTATTATTTAAATTCAAATTATAATTCAAATTCAAATTATTATTCAAATTCAAATTATTATTCAAATTCAAATTATTATTCAAGTTCAAATTAGGAACCTTATAAACAGGAGTACCAATAGAAGCATCTACCGATGCTTTACCAGCACAATCAGTTGACAGTGTTTCAGTCGTTAAGTCGACAGAACCATTGAAGATGCGGGCGACCAACGAACGTTGTGAGGTAATAATTCAGTCTGTTCGAGGTATTGGCATTTAGAAAAGTTATCTTCAGCCAAAGCCAGCTTATTTAAACAATCATTCATTATTAATTTTACATCTTTAAACCCATTACGTGTTTGCATGATTACTTTAAACACATTAACATCCATATCACGACAATTAGGGCAAGTCCATCGGAGCCCATACGTACTGAAATTAATTTAAAAAATTTGTTTTTCTTTAAATCTAGCGCATTTAGAATGAGCCGAGCCATCACACCAGCAGCAAAACAAAAATAATTCATCAGTACTTTTACGTAACTTAGAGTTTGAAAAGCAGCAGTACATATTAAAAGTTATAAATAAATCAACAAATATATAAAAAGCAGCAAAAACAGGTTGGAAAAATTGTAAAATTTGTAAAAATAAAATTGACAAAATATATAAGACAACAAACCGCCTGGGCAAAAAACTGGAACATTCAAGCACTTTTAAGAAAACCAAGACAAAAATTTCTATGCACCACAATATATTATACGTGCAAAAGAAAAGAAGAAGAAGAAAATAGCAAAAGCAAAATAGCCAAAAACCGCAATTTATATGTTATTCAATGTATAACATAAAAATAACACACACGTTGCTAAAATCTTCGGTACTTTGTAAACAAAATATATTTGAAAATTTAAGATTATTTATGCAAATAATTTATAAAATAGAAATTTTGTACAGCGATTAGTAATACTTCGACTTAACACTCACGAGGTTGCCAGATCAGATTTGGTCGGAACGAAACTCCACTGTTTTGGTTTACATTACTACGTTAAAATTCCTATAATTGGTTAAACCGATTAATTACCAAACAATAAAATATAAAAAGAAATAAATTCATAAACTTTGTTGATGTACTAACAAGACCATGCTTCTTGACGTGCGTTGCGACTTTAACAACGCTGAGCAAAATGGCCACTTTTGTAATTGAGATATATTCTATTACGCTATGTGAAAATTGTTAGAAATAATAAAGAACCGATTCAGTAGTCACTGAATGTTTAAATATTACTGTTGTAGTAGTTGCTACTTAGTAAAATTACACAAAAAATGATGGGGATGAATAGCCGCGAAACTTTAATAAAATCATCATTTATGCCAAATCAAATGAATGATCTACATGCGTTTGTCACCGGGTGATTAGGTAGACAGGGATTGTTGGGAACGTTCCGGTTGCTTATTTTCTTTATTTTACTTTCCTTCCTTACCTTTAAAAACTGTTACGTTTGTGCATTTACCACACAGCCTCAATGATATATTTTACAATTTCCACATGATTAATCATATCATCATTAGCTAATATCTTGTGCTTCTAGTTCACTTCTCATTAACTGCATCTTTTCTTTTGTTCATTTACGCCAATGCCATTGTTATCTATTTGTGGTGGTTAATAACAGTTTTAAGCACAGGATTGATGGCTACTCTGACGGTTAATGCATGTATGTTTGAATAGTATCATTATTATTTTTACTATTCATTTAGACAGAGAAGTAAGTTCTAAGACTAAATTCTCAAAGCACTACCATCTAAGCTACCGGCTGTATTAAAAACTTTACCGCACTTGAGATTTGGACTCACATCCGTTATGTTGTTCGTCGAGATTCTTTGCCTACTCGGCCACTCGCGGCTATATTTGAATTGTAAGAAAATAGGTATGCTTGAAAAAATATTTTATTAATAAATTTTGGGTAGTGAAAAATCGAGTTTTTAGTTGAAGAAAGTTGCCTTTTTACAGAACATTTTTGCCTATGTGTATTTTTATTACGTTACTATTTTACCAAACGAGTGAGTTACCCACACCGCATATTTATTAATTTGTTTTATTCTCGTGCAATTGTTATTATCTTTGCGCGAAATTAATTTATATACAGAAAATACAGAAAATTTTTCTCTGACTTATTTATCGCCTTTAATTTTTTAATTACTTTAAAAATTGTTTTGTCTACCGAATACCGTCATCTAATTTTTTTTTGTACACAGTCATGTTTTATTTTCATTGAATATATTCACAAATGCGTTCAAGAGTTCATTGCATTAACTTGCAGTATTAACGTTTGTTATACCTCTTGAAGGCAAAATGATCCATACAATCGGCAAATTTAGAAAAAAATAATTATAAGTAATTTACTATTATTGTTTATAATGCGCAGAGAATAACAAGTTATAAAAAGCATGTCATAACTAGTAACTAGTATATACATGCATTCACTAAGGCAGCCACGAAGTCCGAAGTGAACTTACCCAAATAAATATAGCATTTCCCAATATATGATGATTATCTCTTCTTATCGTAGAACACACTTCTCACAAAAGCGAATAACCAACATTCTAGCAGTTATCTTCATAAAAGAAAATCGGTGTAAATTCACCTACAGTCATCTTAACCAACAATATATCTGTAATGGAACCCTTACAATCTAAATAAAACAATGTGACAGTAGATAATCGAGGCGGTGCGGTAAAGTAAGCATCGAAGTACCCACCAAACTATTAACAACAATAATAACAATCATCATATACAAAATTAAGAAGTACTTTAAGAGTTATGTAAAATAAAAGTTTAGAATAGACGTATATTTTTATATCCATCGCCGACGGATGAGCGGTATATTCATTTTGTCAAAACGTTCGCGTTGCCCAGAAGAAAGCATCAGAGACGCCATAAACTATATATATTCTTGATCAGCGACAAATCCTAACTTGATTTAAGTATGCCTGCCTGTGTAATGTGTGTTGTAAACATTCTCCTGGCCGCAAAAATGAAGCAATCCACTTTAAATTTGGCAGAAACATTGGAGGGTCCTTCACCCAGATCGGTATTGAAAATGGGCCAAATTGCTCAGAGCAGAAGCCCGCAGTGGAATATAAACTGAACGCAACTCCGTTTTTTTTAAAAAAAATTTGTGGGTTTTCGCTCGTTACTCAGAAATTATAAAAGTTTTCTAATTGAAATTTCCAATATTTACTTTACAAGACAATCTAATCTTTACGTGCAAAAATTGAAAAAATCAGCTATACCCACATAAAGTTACAAATAATTAAATTTTATTTTCTCCACTTCTTTGAGGTTTTACGCTTACTTATCATAAGGCAAGCAAGAAAAATATTTACAACCATTTTGCACACTCTTTAAATGAAGATATTGTAAGGGCATAACTTGCCCGTTCTCTGGGGCTGGGGTAGCTCAGCCGCCTAGGCATTTAGTCACAAGAAATTTATAGTATTGTTCGGTATAATATTCATCACTTTATTTTGTAATACTTCACTCTACTTCAAAATAATAATCAAAAATACGAACAGTCCATGTTTAATGGGTGAGACGTTTCGTCACCCTCGCCGCTCTCGACCGATTCCCCTCAACTAAACTTAGTAACTTTTACTTACTCATTAATCTACCTTAGCACTACTCTTATCCTGCTCTTAGTCTTATTTTAACCTTACTCTTAGTCCTACTCTTATTCTACATAATCTCTAACTTATGCTCTAAATTATTGTCTACCTCATGCTAGCACTCTCCCCCTATTAGAGACGGAGAAATTTTCAAACCAAAACGAGGTCCGACTTTGGCTCCTCACAAATCCTCCGTTCTTTAGGGGGAAGAAGTGATTGGAGATGTGCCTCTCCGGGGTTGGCCTGTCGGTGATGGCTTCGGTGTGGCGGGTGCTGATTGCTGTTGCAATCGAGGTAATGTTGAGTGATGCTGTTATGATTTTTATGGCGTTAGATAGCAGTGTTTGCTGCTTCAAGATGGGCGTAGTGCCTGTTGCCTATGCAGAGCAGGGTGCTATTGTTTCAAGATAGGCGCAGTGCCATCGGGCGTGACACACGCCTCTCATTGATGGAGTGTCATACGGACACTCGTGTATCATCGGCTTTCCGACATCGGACTGTCGGTTCGTTGGCCGGAGATCCCATCAGCCCTCATCTACCTCTGGCTTTCCGATTTTGGGATGCCGGACCGTTGGCCAGAGAGGTACGGGTTGTGTCAACGTTGGCCACTATGGACTCGCAATTTGTCGACTCGACCCTGATTGTTGGTGAAGATTTATGATGGACGTTGCCTCTGCGAAATCGTTCGCCAGGTTGCCCCATTCGTGGATTTAGATGACTGTTGTTTGTATTGGGTTGGTACGTAGAATTGTTGGTGGTAATAACCACGAGCTTTCACGGATTATCGTTGTTGTTCTGATTTTTGTTGTTGGCTGGTGTTACTGTACTGCACGCGGTATCTCGGTGTCTCGGGTGCGGCGGGGGCCGCGCACGGCGGTTGAAAGCCAGGGTAGTTCAATAACCCTCAATTCTTGGTGGTAGTTGGGAATAAGCCGATAACGACGCTTCCCGTCGAAGAAGCATTCCTCGAGGCAGCGCGCACGTAGACCGAATTATTTCCGCATGCCCTCTTGCAGCTGTATAGCGGTTTGCTGCACCGACCGTAGCATGGTGCTCAACAATTGTCAGACCGGCTGGCCACTTTTGGCTCGTGCCCGTAGGTTGTGCCGTTTTTCTGACGTTGGGGTGAGACGTGGCGGCCACTTGTGATCGTTCGGGTCCGGTTGTGGAGGCGCGGTCGCTGGCGCCGCTATCCTCCATGGCTCCTCGGCGGCATTGCTGGGTGCCTGGCTCAGTGAGTGACAGGGCCGCTGGTGCGTAAACTAGCGTCGCTTCTTCGTCAGAGTTATTCATTTCGGTGGTATCGGGAGTCTCGCGTCCATCCGCGGATGAAGCTGATGCTGACCTGCTCGTACTGAGGTCCGGTATCTGGGTCTGCACTGTGTTGCGGTGAGCCCTCACGGGGCGTTGTCGCCAAGGTTCATATCGCGAACCGGTGCGGAAGATTCGGTGAACTTCACGTCTGGTAGTTGCATGTGGAGATAATCGATGTGACTCAGAAAGGTGTTTAATGTAGAGCTTCGCGATTTGTTGATCTAACCTTCGCGGTGAATGCAGATTGGTAATAGCCGTAGCCTCTTCGACGGGGTGGATATTAGTAACAAAGGGGAAATACACGATTGGGTAGTGTCCTTGGGCGCTCTGAATATACTTTTATTGTTTTCGTTTCTTTGTTTTTCCTCTTTTTCTTTTTTTTTTTTGGTTGACTATCTTTTCTTCTTTCCTGTTTGAAAGTAATTTTTTTTCCTTTTTATTTCTCTGAATGTTTTCTTCTTTCTTTCTCTTGATTTATTTTTCTTCTCTTCTTTTTTTCATTTATTTTTTTTTCTCTGGTTTTTTTTACAAATTTCAAAAGAAGCTTAGCCTATAAATAAAATATTGTTATGAAATTCGCTTTTATAAGATACACTCCGTATCACTGGATCGCGGATATTTTATTCAAGAGAAATACAGTTCAAAGTTCTTTTATTCACAATTATATTTCTTTAAATGTAGGATTATTTACAAATTATTTTTGGCAATACTTTCTACTGCTTAACTCAAATGTTCTTTTTCCACTCTACGGTCTTTCCCAAATATTCTATTTATAAACATTTTTGCCATCATATTACTAGTACCTAATTTCATGACTTGATTCTTAATTCGTTAACCTGCTTTTGTTGGTATCCGTTTTCATCGGTCTGCAGCTGCATGATGCCTCGTAAATGTATATTTGAATTCTTTTCTCTTTAAGGAATTTATTATTTTTAGAAAATGCCTTAGCTGGAATCAACTAGATTTGGGATTTCCGTAACAATATTTTACCAATTTGAAATTTTCAAGGCTCAAGACGAATACGGAAATAAGGAGTAAACGGGTGATATATAATTATTTGTATGGAAACAAGTTTGGAGGAAAACAAGTAATTGTTCAGTGAGAATGAGAAAATTGAGAACGTAGCATACTAAAGCTCGAATTTCTTTCTTAGATATATTGAATTAATTAAATGAATTTTTTATTTATACTTTATGTTTATTTATTGGGCCCTATTTCATTAAAGTGAACTTTGTTTACTTTGGCTTATTATATTACCATCGACTTTCCTTTTGTGTATTTGTCGAATTGGTTATGTGTATTTCTATTTTTTTAGATTATTTTATTTGAAATCAATCACCACGCTAGTGATATGTGCATATGTATGTGCGCTTTCCTTTAATGATATTTGTCCCTAACTTGCAAGAAATGGTTGCGAACAATATTTTCCCCCTAAATGCTGCGACAAAGTTAATCTGATAATCAGACGAAATTATAAATATATTGATATGCGCTATAGAAAAAATGATCCCTTATAATGCCATTGGGTGATTTTCACATTCGTTAATTTTCAATTCTTTCCTTTTATGTTTGATTTTGTGAATAGCTACAGGACTTGTTGTAACTTTGTTTTCATAACGGCAAGATTAGCTAGCAGATTTTCGAAGATGATCGAAATTTATTTAGAAGGGGGTAAGTTCGGATATCCCTACGGTTCAGGGGTGCATGAAACCTTCGGCCTATAAGAAACCTTCTAACTAAGAAATGCAGGACATTCGCCCGTTACGTTTCTTAGGATTTGAAACCGAAAAATTGTTTAAAAAAAAAATTATGAGACGTTATCTAATTCGTCTAAAAAAATTATATGTTTGGGTCTGTGTTGTTTAATTTTTATTAAATAGGGAAAGGACTTCGCTATTCTTGTAATTATTTAACTCACTATTTATCACTGCATATCACCTATATTTGTTTCCCATAGTATTACTACTATTTTCCTTTTTTTGTATATATTTTATAACTCACTGCTGTTATATTACCTTTTTTCATTTAGATTTTTGGAATTTAAATTTTCACAATTCATCAGAATTTTGTTGTTCAATAGCTATTATTTAGTTCCCTTTTCTACCTCTTCAGCAAATATATAGAAAATATATTTAACTGAAAAATCCTCTTGTGTTCTTTTCTTTTACCTTACCGGACGATTGCTTATATGTAAACGAGAGAAACAACAGTTGTGTAGAGCGTTACCTAGCTTTGGGTAGCTGTACCAGTAATAATATATCTGATTGGCTGCACGCCGAACAAGCCACCGACGATAAAGTTAGGTTCTAGTAGCGGATGCTGTAGTGCACAAATACACACGTTGGTTGCCCACTGGTCTGAACTCACACCCTGTTGTTATTGAGCCACTCGGTTGTTCCTTCTCACTCGGGAAATTATTTTTTCCTTTTGTTTTGCAGCACTTCAGCCTAAGAGAAGCAAATGTCTTCCACCTCAATGGTTTTCTCAACCGTTTTCCTTTTCCTTTTGACGAGTTTGTGCAGGTACATGTAAGAGAAAACTCGTTGTAATTTGTTTTGCTTATTGATATATATCAGAATCTTTTTTTTTATTCGCTTGGTTTTTCTCCTTCTGTCCCCTCCTGGGGGTTTCGTTGTCTTGGCTTGTTGCTAGAGTCCTAGAGTTGAGGTCTCCGCGCAGCGGTCTTGCGGTTTTGCGGTACTTTCGTTTATGTGGCATCTTATGGGCTTTATTCTCCACGCCATTGCCATTGTGTGCTCGCAACAAGCACCTAATTTTCCTTGCTGTTTTTCTGGTTTGCTTGCTTCGTTGTTGTCCTTACCCAATAATGCGTTTCATCCCTTATTTGGTTGATATTATGTGATTTCATCGTAGATTTCAGCATAATTTATGGAAGTGCGTAAAGAGTTTAGTTTTCTTTTTTCCATTTTTATTTGCAAAATTATTAATATAATTCCCTTTTATTTAAGCAATTTTATGTTAAATTTCCTTACTAGCATGATTTTTTTACCACTGCTCCACTAAAAGTTTTTAAGGTTTCTTCTTTTCGTGTCTTTTTTTTCTCAATATCTCTTTTGTTTATTTTTTTTATTTCTTTTGTGTTTTAAGTCCCTGCTCGGGCGCCACTTGTGCGGGCATAACTTGCTCGTTCTCTGGGGCTGGGGTAGTTCAGCGGTCCAGGACCAACAGTTCGTGTTTACTTGCCGAGACGTCTCATCGCGCTCGCCGCTCGCGACCGACTCCCTTCAACTAAACTTACTAACTTCTTTTACTTACTCATTAATCTACCTTATCCCTACTCTTATCCTACTTAATCTCTAACTTATTCTCTAACTTATTCTTTACCTTACGCTACCACTCTCCCCCCACCAGAGACAGAGAAAGTGTGAAGTCAAATTGAGGTCCGACTTTGACTCCTTACAATATATTATCTGCCTAAAAATGGGTTCCTCTTAAAATTAATATGATAGACATCGCGATTAGTTTTTTTCTTAATAATACCAATAATACAGATATCAAATAAAAGCACTTGGAGAGTAGAATACCAAAAGTTAGTGGTGGGAATGTGAGATTTGGCCCCCAGCGAATATAGCTTTCTTATTTGTTTGAATATCGTGCTAAATTGGGGAATTTTAACCAATCTGTGTATTTTCATCGCAATTTGTTGCAACTCTCAATTGATTTAGATATCAGCGTACTTGCGAAGACCTTTGATGATAATTTGAACCCATCTTTGCATGATCTTCAATCAAAACTAACATTCCATCCGTTTGTTCTTTCGAAGATTTGCTGAAATTATTTATTTTTTATTGCTCCAATGAATTTACACATGTATACGAAAAAATATTTAAGATTGTTCATATTGTCAAACCACTCGTAGTGCAAAGAATTAATAAAAGGATTATAATATCTCTTCTGTACTGGCTGCGCTTAAACTCTTCAATGAGCTCTTCCTTCGAGGCCAATAGCTGAAAACATCGCATTTTGCTCTTGTTTTTCCAAATATTTTATATGAGGAAATGTCATTTTTATTAGCTTGTACAAAATTTTAGTTAGTTTAGTATTCTAAAATATGGTCGACGAACTGAGTTAACTAAAGATTTCTTGAACAACCAGTCCAACATTAGGGACTGTAAAATGATACTATACTAAATGAATTTATGTCAGCAATTGCAAATGATGACAATTGGATCAAATAGACGCTTTACTATGATAAATAAGCATACAACCTCAAAAAAGTGAGAAAATAAAATTGAATTACGCCTAATTTTGTGTGGGCATGGTCGATTGTTTCCATTTTGGGAAGTAAAGAGGAGAGTTTCGGAAAGTGAATGTGCAAAGTTTTAGTCTTCTAACTTTAAAAATTTCCGAGTAACGAGTTAACATTCAAAAATTTTTGTTAAAAAAAAAACGGAGTTGCGTTCAGTTTATGCTCCACTTCGCGCTTCCGCTCTGACAAGCATGGCTAAATCAACTCCGAATTTCGCGCTGTTTAAGAATATATGTATTTTATAGGATATCTGAAGCTTCCTGTTGGATGTTACATACATTATAGAAAAAATAAAATGAGTATATACCCATCTTGCAGTGGTGGGTATAAAAAGACAAAGTACAAAGTAACGGTGCAGAAAGCATGTCAAATAAACTATTTATGTAATAATGTAACCCTAATATTACATATCGGCGTAGGATAAGTTATCTACTGCATACATTTACAAATATTCTCGATCGCTACATAAATATAACCACTGTACAGTAAGACTACATTATATACACAAATACTTTTAAAAGTTTTCTTTTTTTAATCAGATATATATTTTTTTTGTAGGATAAGGGTGTAATGCATTGTGAGGACCCAAAGTCGTTCCTCGTTTTGGCCTCACGGGTTCCCCGTCTCTGGTGGGGGAAAGAGACTAAGATAAGATAGTAATATATTCGGAATAGATTAAAAATAGAATAGGGTAATATTAGTTAGTGAGGCAATCGAGGTTTGGGCTCCGACTGAGAGAGTCGAGTTTTGGTCGAACGGTCGCGTTTTTCAGCTGTCAGCGCGAAAACATAGCGGGAGTAATAGAAATAAGGTCAAATAAAGGAGTAATAGAGAAAATAAAGAGTCCCTGTGAAATTACAAATTTCTTGTGTTTTTTCTATTGGGACGCTGAGCTGCCCTAGCTTAGGAAAGGGACAAAAGTCCTCACAAGTGGCGCCCGAGCAGGGACTCTTTATTATTTTCAAATGGGAACGCGGGTGACAACTTGGAAAAAAAGAGAAAAAAAAAACAGCAATTCAACAAAGACAAAGTTTTATGTGCAAAACACACAATAAACAAACCACAAACAATGGAAAAAAAAGGCAAGAAAATTCATGCAAAAAAAAAGGAACAATGTCTTAAATAAATTCTAGCATAATCGCGCAAAACTCCAAAATTAAGTGCGAAAAAAAGACCTTAAATATGAAAACTATATGGTCAAAGCAAAGAAAATACAAACAACAAACTCTCCGATTATCTTACTGAATAAGGGATGAAATGCACTTTACATAAAGTGCATGCAAAGACGCCTAAAAACGAACACGCAAAAACAACGCCGGGCATTTAGAAGCCCATAACAATTCACATAAAACCAACTACCGCAATGTCATCGCCGCGATATCGTTACTCGGCACAAAGAGAAGAGAAAAAAATCACAGAGAAATCCGCAGCGGATTGGGCGATCGCCAAAAGAGCGTTGTTGCAGAAAAATAAGTAGTTGAGAAAAAGTGCTTAAACTATGCGTGTCGGCTGCGAGCCGGAAAAAATAAAAATATACAAAGTACAAACGAGTGGGAGAACAAAAAAAAAAAAACATCTGAAAAGTGAAAATAAATTACAAACCAGTTTAACTTGAAAAAAAAGAAAGAAAAACAAGAAAACTTACATACAAAAGGAACAATGTCTCGAATAAACCATACCATAGAGTAAAAACCGAAAATATACAAACTTAATCTGCTACCATATTCGGGAACTGAAATTGAGTCAAGTGAAAACTTGATGTGTTTGCAAAACGCATGTAAAGAGAAGTACAGACGAAAAGTGTGACGTAAGAAGCAAAGGGTCATTAACAATCGCGTGTGTTTGTGAGTGCGTACAAACAAATTTGCGAGTTTACATATACAAAAGAAGCACTTTTGCATAAAACAAAAATAGAGAATTTACTCAAAAGGCACAACATATTGTGTAAAGGTTAACACAAAATTGTAAAAATTAACGAAAACAAACTTACCGACGAAACTAAAATTAAACAATTGCAAAAAAAAATAATCACGTAAAACCAAGGGCAAATGAAGGTCAAGCCAGACCACAAAACTACAACATTTCTTGTTCTTCCCTAACATAATTTCTGATCGAAGAGGAAGCATTAATAAAGGGATATATGAGAGCATGGGTAACGTATACTGACAGTTGAGATTGAAAAGAGAAAATCGAGAAATCCAACAAGACATCGAGGGTTGTAATACAAAAGTGCCAAGTGGAAAATAACTTCTTTAGCCTCCTATGTTCTCACAACGCTATGAAAGTGCAAATGCTTTGCTAACAAAAAAAAAAATAAAAAAAAAGGGAGAGAAAACAAAATGTGAGTGCAGTTTGTTATGTATCATATGTAAGTAATGAGGTGCCCTGTTTGCTAACGGCGTCATTAGCATATTTTTACCAAAGCAAATAAAACGAAGGACAAGCCAAGATTAAACACATCCACCAAAAGAAAAAAGAATAAAACAAAGGAGAAGTTATCGGGAAGAAGAAGATCATGCATTAGTCCCACAGACAAACGTGCACTAATAAATGAATGCCGATATCCACAAATCAAATAATTATACGTACAGTGAATAATCGAAAAGCAGTCAGAATATGCGCCTAAAGAAAATTACAAAAGGAAAAAAATATAAATTGCCATAAACTAGAAGCCAAGAAGAAACGTTGAAAAAACCAGAAGCTGTACTCAAGCCACCCGACAACTGCCAACCAACCTTTAGCGTGTCTTCATCCACAACAACCACCCCAAGAACCTTCTCAAGTAGCAGGACAACAAAACCAACAACCTCACCACACACCAGGATAACAATCAGCGCAACTACCACACCAATCGCAATAACAGCAGCAATAGCAACGACAATTTCTTCAACATCAAGGACAAAACTCCAGCAACAGGTACCACACAGTACAACAGGGTAGGAATCCAGGTCAGTAAGCAGTTTATATATTACTAGTTCGAACGGAATATGAATCAGTGTCCTTGGGCACAGAATGTAGGTTTCGCCACGGCAACCAAACCCCTAAACAGGCGACCCAATTAAAAAAAAAACAACCGAATATTAGCGATTGAACAACATAATTCCAAATTATCGCGAAGTATAAATTGACCACTGTTCAAACTGGATCGAAACATTCTTGCAGTAGTGCGATCCTAAAGATCGGAAGTAGGGATACAAATTGCATATATGATTGGTCAATATATTGACCGGAAATACCAAAATTCTGAAAATAGGTTTAGTTTCCCAAGCCAGTAGTGCAACTCCGTATTCATAATTTGAAAAATTTCATAAAATTTGGAAAAGGAATACGAAACTTATGGTAAAGGGTTACTTGTCCGTACAGCAAACATAATCGAGAAATAGAGAATTAAAGCAATTCCCTACTCGGAACGTTTCATAACGCTGCGAAAGGAATTCAGAGATTTATCGTACAGATTGGATAAGGCTAGAAATCAAACTAGTTGAAAAGGCAGATATAAAAGAAAACCCCAAGTTAACGAATGTGAAAACACAAAATTGCATTGCGCAGGACCTCAATACACCCCCGACATTCGTCCATTACACTTATCAATCTTTTAAAATCTTTCTCTTGATAATCAGGTCAACTTCGCCATAATATTTAAGCAGAGCAAATATAACGTAAATTCAAAGTATTGTATATAAAGGCTAAGCTACTAACCTCTAGAAATTATGCAGGCCAAAAAAAAAAAATAAAATAATAAGAAAAAAACAAGTTAACCAAAAAAACAAAAAAAGAAAAAAAGCAATAGCCAACAACATTCAGGGAAGAAATAATATAAATAAAAAGAAAAGAGGAAAACAATCTAAAGAAGAGAAAAGAGAACATCAGAGCGCCCAGGGCACTTCCATTCTTGTTTAATTATTTGTATTACTAACCCTAATTAAGTTAGAATAAGCCATCTCGGTCTACATTCACACACCGTCACCACTCCACGCGATGCACGCCGGCGACAACGCCCTAAGGGGATTCTCCGAGACGCGGTGGAAACCTCGAGACTCGACATGCAACACGACCAGCTCAACATCGGCTGCGACGACGGAGGAATGTGAGACTCCCGATACCGCCGAAACTAATAATTCAAACGAACAGGCGACGCTAGATGGCGCACTAGCGGCCCTGGCGCTCATCGAACCAGATAACCTGCAATGCCGCCACGAAATCGTGGAAAATCACACGATCGGCCAACGCCCTGCCGCCACCGCCGCACATGAACGGCCACCCCTGGCCGCCGCATCTCATCCTAACGCTGGAAAACCATCGCCACGCCCATGGGCACGAGTAGAGAGGGGCCAGCAAATTTTGCTACCCTTAAGTCACATGCCACGGTCGGTACAGCAAGCCGCCGCTTCGCTGCAAGGCGCCAAGGAGGAAGTCTTCTTCGAGGGGAAACGACGGTACCGGTCTATCCTTAACCACCGCCAGGAGTGGAGGGTCATGGAATTACCCTGGCTCCCACCCGGCGTGCGCAGCGCTCCCCGCATCCAAGTCGAGGACACCACTACACGGGCGTTAAAGCGCGTCCACGTGCAAGACGTGAAGTCCGTCACACAACCCGGGTCTACCTGTCCCCAGCCGAGGAGCAGTTCCGTACGACACTAACGACAAATGTCAACCGAGTAGCACAACGACAACAGCAGAATCACCGCAACAGCGTCAACAATTACATCAATAACAATCACAACAACATCAACGGCACTCGCTTAACCAACGGTGGAGACAATAGCAACAGAATCACCAACAGCGTCAACATTTCCCAACTATTACCACAACAACGGCAACAGGTGGCTATCGCCACGATCAGAAAACGGCTAGAGCCGCAACAAACCCACACAACTATAATCACAGCACCAGCAACTACCACCGCAGCAGACAACGACAACAGCTATCACCCGCTCAACGTCGCTAGCGTTAACATTAACTGTTACCGCAACGACAAACAACGACAGCAATGACAATGAAAGTCACGACAACTACGATAAAATCAACGCCCCAACAATCATAATACTACGAACCACACTCATGCCAACCGCAAGAAGCGCAGATGCGCCCATAGCGGCCAATGTTGGCACGATCCGTACCTCCCTGGCCAGTGATCCGGCGACTCGGGGCCGGAAAGCCAAAGGCACACCAACGCTGACGGGACTAACGGCCAACGATCCGACAAGCCGATGTCGGAAAGCCGCACCAAGTCACGATGGCACCCTGCTCTGCTCCGGCAACAGGTTCTGCGTCATCGTCTACAATGGCACCCTGCTCTGCCCCGGCAACAGGCTCTGCGACCGCTCATCGACATAATAGTCATCATCATCAGCAGAGACGCGACTGCAGCAACCTACAACAGCGCCACACCGAAGCCGTCATCGACTGGCCAATACCGGAAAGGCCACTGCCACTTCTCTTCCCCCCGAAGAACGGAGAATCTGTGAGGACTCAAAGTCGTTCCTCGTTTTGACCTCACGGTGAACCGTCTCTGGTGGGCGAGAGAGGACTGCTAGGAAGTAAGGTAGCATAAGATAG
>NW_024004045.1:0-26926 GCF_014805625.2 Glossina fuscipes | reverse complement strand
TCCCCAACCAAGATGAGACTTTTATTTCTATAGACATTCACACCACTTGGTGGAATAAGACATCCTCTTGATTGAGTAAAATAAAATAGATTTAGAGCATCGCTTTAAAAGATGCCCTGATCGCAGTCATTTATTACTATGTAATAAGGCCAACGGTCAAATTAGGAAAGAATTACGAAAATCAAAGCCATTCAGATCTGTACCTTTTTTTCAAAAACAGATCATACAAGCACATCAACAAAAGTGGTGTAGAAACAAATCAATAAACTAAGTAGGAGTGCAAAATAGAATGAAATTTCTGCTATTTGCACTCGCAACAGAGCCTTTATTGGGTCTTATAAGATTTACAGTCACTTTGGGAAAATGTGGTATGAGTATTCCTGTGATATCAATTTCTCCAATGTTTTTACCAAAAATTTGTTCAATTTCTCTTTCGAATACTGATGCTATTGACAGAAGTGCCATATTCCTGGAAACCCCTAAATCGGCCTTAGAGCTCGAAATCTGTCTGTTCAAATCAAAAGGGAGCAAGCATATCATACCACATGATCAATGGACTAGCTAATTCAATTTAGAAGGAATTCCTGGATCTATATAATACATTACTTTCAATGGCTCCATACAAAGCAATCAATATCCTGGAATCAATTGTGGAAAAGATTTCAAGCTGGGCATACTACTGACACAAGATATACATTTGTACCTATGTGATGCAGAAAATCGGCTGATGCGCATTAATAATTGTGCATGCGCGGAATGTTCTCGAATTCACGTTTTCCAACAAGGTGAACTCCCTGAAAAACTTTCCTTGGCGAAGTCTTGTACATATTAACACCATTTCTTACCTTACCAAAATGCTCGTTTTAATCAAGATTGACTGTGGTCTGATAATTTATGGCAATAGCTACAAATCTAATATTAACAATCTCAACTCGGACTATCACCAACCCCTTAGAGCCAGTACTCACACTGTTCGCACGACACTCGTTAACAATATCATAGCTGAAACTGGTCTCTCACTTTCTAAAGTAGACGGCTATTATAACCAAAAAAGGTTACGATTCGAAATCGACTGCTGCGCGTATTGTTTTTATTATTATTTATTTACTAGTTACAATGTGCATTTCAACCAATGTAAGTATCATATAGTCAAACATTATCGACATCATAAATTTATCACTAAAGATAAAAATTAGAAAAAAATGTAACACGAAAACAGCCGGAATTCGTCTGATCTTTAACCGGGCCGAATATGGTCTTACATTACAGCTTGTTCAAGTGTTTGGCAATCTTCGATTTTATGGCATAAGCGCTCATATCAAAGTCCATCAAGATGTAGTTCCCATTATATTGTATACATAATTTGCGGATATGATCATTGTTACCATAATTTCTTCTGTAGTAGTTGATTATAAGCAATCGAAAATGCCCGGACAGTCGCTGCGCAACTTTAAGTATATTTAAGATAATAAGTACTCAGAATCATATATACATATTGTGTATAACCGAAGCATGAAGCATAATTCGTTTGCTTTTAAGAGTGGACGGCTTTATAAGCGCTAAACGATTCCTCGATTCGATATGATGGCAGACAGATGTTAGGAGTCCAGTGCAAACAACGTAGGTAAAACACTAGAGACTTTTTGTACAGGCTCAATTTGTTTACGGTAAAGATCATATTGCGGATCCCAGATAATCTAACATTATTTCAGAATAGGTCCCACTAGCGATATATACAGCAACCAAGTAGTGTAATGCTTGATGAAGCCCAATGTGCAGCATTTATAAAAATTGTCAAGATCCTCCCTGAAACTAAATTTGTGCGTGATAATTACTTGAGCTGAAGATCTGCTTAGCGTCATTCGCATATGTCAACACACGAGAGTGTTTTATTATATTTAGCAAGTCATTTATAAGCAAAACAAAGCAGGACTGAGACGACTACCTTGAGGAACTCCCGAGTGTACTACAACTTCTTGAGAGGTTACTTTGCTCTACATGTAGAGTACTTAGGATTAGATATGACTGTATCCATTTCACAAAATGTTTGTTAAAGCAAATATTTTTCAATATATTTAAGAATGTAGTGACTGACCTTATCGAACGCATTGCTGAAACTTGTGTACATTATATGAGTTTGTTTCTGATCAATAAAATCTTAATTTA
Source organism: Glossina fuscipes (assembly GCF_014805625.2). Lineage (NCBI taxonomy): Eukaryota > Metazoa > Arthropoda > Insecta > Diptera > Glossinidae > Glossina > Glossina fuscipes. Next base: position 24,760 of record NW_024004045.1, on the reverse strand, counting down.
TTAACATAACGAGTTTGAGTAAGTTGTAAGTTCTGAGTAATCAGAAGCAATATACAGATTATATAGTTTAGCCAACTGTGCATATAAATTTACGACACAGTTTCTTAGTACATAACTAGGTACACCATGAGGGCTAGCTTTATCCATATGTAACATGTGTAGTGTAGTCAAGCAAATTCAAGGTTACATTGTCATTGTACGGAAATCTGGCTTTCTTGTCTGGATTAATGTTGATGATATTGTTACAGACATAGTCATACACATATGCTTGCGGTAGAGCTTTACGATTTTTGCCTAGTCGTGCTCAGCCGCAAGTATGACGTCAATTGTTTTTCCTTTTTTAAAGGTATTCCTGCTTAAATGCCGTAACCTGAGACATGCTATACGTCTGTCTGTAAGGCCCGTTGTCTGTAGTGTTCGCTGTCCGTTGGTTCATTCTTTGTCCGTTAGTCCGTTTTCCCTGTCTCTTACCCTCACTCGCAATTATACCCTCGCATACCCCGCCTCAGCGGTGCGTGCAGACTGCTTAGTTTGTCATCATTCCTCTTTTTCCTTATTTTTTCTTCGTAATTAATCAATAAAAAAAAATGCAACTGCTATTAAGGTATAATTTATGTTTCAATTCCCTTGTTTTTTCTCTTTCTTTTCTTTGATACATAAAACTAGTTTCAGCGATATTTATATTTGCTTAACCATGTATGGAAGCAAACAAGCAAATAATAAACAGTAACCTAAAAGCTGCATAAATATCAACGTATAAGAAAATCTAATACAAATCCAAACACCACATCTACGGTTCAGTTAGTGGATGACTTAAGAGTGAAAGATGCTGACGCACTATTAATACTTCCCGTATTGTGACACATCAAATCCCCTTCCGCAAAAAGAAAAAAAAACAATCAACACAATGATCATTATGTTCTTTAGTGCTCTCAGCTCGAAGACAATCCATTCTTGCAGACAGCATCCAAGACTCTCTCTTTTTTTTCACCAAATGTAGATGAAAAGAAGGTTACCGAAGATGTGCCAATGCCAACGGTATGATTGACAAATAATAATGCAAACAATTTTTTTTATGCTATTCATTGGGTAAAATCTTGGTTGAAATACATCTTATATAATCCGGCTCTGATAATGGATTTTTGCTCATATTACACATATTTTATTTGATATTTTTCCTTTTTGTCTAGTGTTCAAATTTCCGTTGCTTTGCGTTTTGTTTCGTTGTTTTCTTTCTATTAGTTTTTTATTCTTTTAAATTTTTTTTCTATATACCCGCAGATAAACGTAGGCACTTGATTATTTTTCTTCTTTTTTTTTCTTAATTCTCTTTAATATAGAAAATGCTGTTACTAGGTATTTGCTATTGGCCGTATCTTCATTGCCGTAAGTTGCAAAAGTGCAATAGTTTATTTTTATGGTAACCACTGTATGGTAATCTTTGTATTTCAATTTTTTTTATGGATACATGAATGCGTAATAGTCCTTTAGGTTCTTCTCGACATTTCGTTTTAATGCGGGTTTCAATAATTTGTGTGTTTTAAAACATTATAAACATACTTTAAAAATTAACATTTTTCTTGAAATTTTAACCCCTCAGTATGAGTAATAAATTAATACTTTTCTTTAACTATGTATTTTTGTAACTCAGCCTACCTAAACTTTACAACCTTCGCCGTGAACCTCTGCTTTATAACTCCTCTTTTTTCCTATCCTCTCAAAAAACAACAGCAAGATCAAACATAAAAGAAAAATAGTTCTCTCTTGCGTAATAGCGCTATGAAGAGAGAGAGAGAGAGAGAGTTATGAATAGAAGTTATCAATAACAATAGGCCGTTATTATGATTTTGTTTACTCTACTGGGATAGAGCAGTGGTCAAAGCAGACCGACGGAAGTCCTACACCTCAAATGTACGCAGACTTTACAACGTATACCGCTTGAAATAAGTCAGCAAATAAATTTGCAACTTCACTATCATCTGCAGATTCAACGTTCTTTAAATTCATGGACGAAGGATAAGCGTTAGCTTTCCTTTTCCTATTAACGAAGCCATAGAAAGATTCTTTCCTTAAATTATTTTTCACCACCCGCAAGTAATTGCAAAAAGACAGCTTATTCCGCGTATTATACTCCTTGCGGGCAATAACAAACTATACATAGTCAGCAATTACCTTCCAGCTCCTGTAGCTTTTGTAGTTATAAATCTTGTTTTTTTTTATTTTTTAGATACTTTAGTTTTCTGTTGGACCATGAAGGGTTAGACTTGTTGTTGTGCTCTAAGCACGGAAATAGATGAATGATAATCAATAAAAATAATAAAAATAAAATACCTATTAGAGAATAAATCCACCTCTTCTTCGAGATTAGATGCAGAGAATTGGGTAGCAGTTTCCGGAAGATAAGTCCATGGGTAATAGACTATTTAAATTCTAGTAGTCGGTGTGCTTAAAATTAAATTGCTAGGACACGCCCTGTGTACTTCTTGGGACCTTCCCTTGGGGTTTGATCAATCATTTCAACCCGCCCGCTATCTCTAGCTGGATCTAAACTTACCTATAAAAGTCGAAGTGCAGATTTCTAACCCTAGGGCATGGTCACCGAAGTCCTTTCGAAGATGACGAATAATGCCTTCCATTCAAGCTCGCACATTTCAGACCTTTGCCTTTACATTTAGGAAATGAGCAGGACTTCTTTGCTGTTGTACTAAGTAAAATGAATGGATATAGTCTTTATTGTTATGTTAAATACCACTTTTTTCTTTCGTTTTTTCCTTTCCCGGTCGCGGACGAAGGTTGAACAATAACGTATTTTTTTATTACGGTACTCTTAACTATGGCACAACTTATAATGTTTGTGTTTTAGGTTAGCTTTTTTTTGCGCGAAGAGAATGTGGGTACGTTAAGCTATGAAAACACATAAGGATGATTTTTTTGTAAGCGACAGCGTCGCAAAATCTTTCGGTCCTTATTGCCACTGCGAAAAAGAAAAAATAGGCTATTCAGCTGTTTTGTCTTTATATCGCACGGAATTGATCAAATGCTTTAACCAATCGTTCATTTTTTGCACAGATATCTATGTCACAAGTTTTTTTGATTATCCAAAATCCATTTTTACTGTAATCGACGTAAAAACACAGAGCATGCAAAAACGCGTCTGCACGAAAGTGTTTCAACTTTTCCAGCTGAAGACAGAGGTATTCTTCAAGCTATTAATCTTGCTCAGAAAAACAAAATCAAAACTGTTATCGTCACAGAGAGTGTGTCTGTTTTAAAAGCTATTTGGAACGACTTCGAAGTAGAGCGCCACTAGTAAATTAAGGAATATGACCAATGCTGATAAGACTAAGACACTTTCGGTGTCTAGTCATATCGATTTTTGGCAAGCTGAGCAAGCGGTGAAGCTTACTGCTTCTGCACCTCTAATAACGGACGATATCATGGAAAAGTTAAACTTCGCGGATCCTTCGCTCCTGTCATTCACTGAATCGTTTCCCATCGATTCAACATCGCAATCTAGTAGACTTTCTTGCAAGTTTGTTGTTATTGTTGCTATTGCTATTGTTATCGCTCTTGACGCAAGCGTGTGTGTTTATATATATGTAATGTTTTGTCACTGCTGCGGTAATATTTTAAATATCACACTATTTGTGTGTATGTGTTGTTCATATGTACTGTATAAATATTTACATGTTTATGCCTACTAATACTGCAAACACAAAAAACACGTCTTCTCGTCGACATCGTGTGAGTATGTTTTCTTTGCTTTGCAAGCAAAATATATAAATATTATAGAAATCTTCATAGAAACTAGAAACGCCTACGCCTAGTTATTGCTTTGTCGTGGATGGTGGCTATTAGTGCGCTATCCTTAGTGACACTGCCGCGGATTCCCTTATTGGTTTCCACCACCTTTGCCCTCCACTCGCTCGCCCTCTAGGTGTCGCAGTTTTGGGAACATCTTTGTGACAAATCCATCTACTGCATTTCAAACCTCAGCATTGTAAATCCTATCATTTAGTCTTATCGTCCTTGCTCGAATTTGATACAGGGAAATATTGACTGCTAAATATCTCCCTCGATACATGCGCAGGTCGGTCACTGTGCATGTCACTCATGTCTGAATTTGTGCAGGTAATTTTGGAAGTACCCATGGCCGGTCAAAAAGTGAGCCAGATATTAATATATTTCCCAACGCGTTCTGTCAATCCATTGCACTATCTTTATGATAAAAGCGAACGACCACTTCTCTTTTGTCGTTTTCTCCTATCGCAAATCCCATGCCCCCGCCGCTCTTCTTCTTTTAGGAGCTTAAAAAGTAACTGTTTGCCTGATAGTGTCCTTTATCAGCTGCCAATGCTGTGGCGGTATATTGCTACCAAATTTCGATTCACCTGTTTAACGGTTAAGGCTTGCGTCCCCACAGAGCTTTTATACAAAATGAACAAGGTCACCACTGCGCCTATTATTTTCCTCCTGCAGTTTTCTGGTCCATACAAGTTTGGTATAATTCTTACTAGTGTCATCAAGTATTCTGTGTCATGGTTAAGGTTTAGTTGATGATCTATCATGACGCCGAGCTAATTTAGCGTTGAAGAGTAATATACGGTGTGCTTTACCCCTCGCAGTGTATGTACTTTTACCCTTTTTCAGCTATTTATTAGCACTGCTTCTGACTTGTGCTCGCTCTGTGCCCAAACTCCCCACATTCACTCGTGACTGCTTTGAAAGCTTTTTCTTCCATTTCTGCAGCATAGTTTGCGGTCATCACAATCGCCATAGTTTGAAAAAAAAATGCACACAGGATTGATTCCTGTACGATGTATTGTGTAGATTTGTCCCTTTGTCACTTTCGCTGGCGTACTACTAGAACTCTATTTAACTGTCCAACCGGTAACCCGGCCTTCTTCTTCCATGTTGTTACACGTTTTTCAAGAGTTGTCCCGTGAGTGCTCATAATGGTAATTAAGAGAAGAGGATGCATCTCCCCATTTTGAAACGGTATGCTTTGTTCATCTACTTTTCCTGCCTTCTCCAAGTTTGATGCCGTAAAAAATACCCTGATGTAGCACTTTGCAAGGTATTCGCTACCTTGAATTTCGCCACTTCGCCATCACTGGTGCAATTGACGTAAATTTCCGATTCTGCTACTACTTTCCGTAGCGTATCTTTACGTCCACCCCTGAGAAATTGCATCTTCAGCACCTCAAATGCCAATAACAGACTGCGTCCATTTTGCTATCCGATTCCAGACGCCACACGTTAAAGTTACGACCGGTAATTTATTATAGAAATTTTTCACAGTTTTCTTGATCATACACTGTAATTCGTTGTATGTCTGCTGATCATCTTATAATGTCCATTGTTTGCCTTCAATACCACAGGATGGTTCTGTGAGCTACTGCTTGTCATTCTTCTCATTAGTGCGATTTAACAGCAGTCGCAGTTATCATGCGACTTGCAAACGTAGATGCAGGTTTTCTTTTATGCCAGTAGCCATTTCGCTGCGGTTGTAAGTGACGTGAACGTGAAAGCCACACTCGTCGCCCGCTATTGCAAATTTAGTCGGGAACTAATCGATTGAATGCAAACGTTCGCTCTCCTTGTGGCTGAGAAAGACGCCAGTACAGGTTTCTGATCTCCACGTTCATAGGGGGGAGCGAAATTCGATGCGTAACTAGAACCGAGTGAATGGTTTATTGTTCCAGGCACGTGGCTTTGACGGGCTAGTTACTACGGTAGTAATAGGGTAGGTTTCCCACAAACACTCCACAGACGGTTGCACTAAAGAAATATATGTAGTAAAACCCTTATGAATGGAAACGGACGAACGAAACTTACTTACCGGATAAGATGATAAGATACTCCGAAGTTAGGTCCAATGACACCTCTATGCTACTTTCTCCCAGAAAAACACATAAATGGCTCATTTTTTATTCACATATAACGGATTTTATGCTTATAGTTTATTATAGGATTTTTTATAATTTATAACAATAATAATATAATATAAATTGAAATAAAGAGATGGAAACAAAAAAAAAAGTTTCGAATAATAATAAACATAAGTCAAGCAATAATATATGTATATCAATACAAGAATAAAAATGAAATAGGTAGGACCATAATATGTTACGGATTGGACACTGAAGCTAATTATCGTTGTTGTGCGTGTACAACGTGAGATTAACAGATGTTACGGATAGCATATGATTTCTACCCTCGTTGGGTTTCTCACTTTACTGTCTATCGCGATTTATTCGCACACATTTCTATATTGTTTTAAAATTTTCAAATCAGTAAAATTCACTTATAAACAATTACTCTTTTCCAGTCTTTTCAAGAAATGATTATCAAGAAGAGCAATTGGCAGGCCTGATATATTAGCATGCATGGGAAAGAAAAGTGAGAAATGAAAAAGATAGCTGCCAAAGAAAAAGAGAGAAGTATTATGAATGGAGTGAAAGAAATGTAAAAGAAATGCGAGTTGATTACTTTGTGTTTGTAGTGAAAAAAAATGTATCAAAAAGTTCCTTAAAAATCTTATGTTGTATTAAAAACTCCTAGCCGCTTTTTTTGTTCGGTTTTATATTGGATATTATGGGAAAAACATAATTATGGAAAATGAGAAGCTTAAAAGCTAAGACGAATAATTATCCAAAAAACCAACAAATGACAAAAGCGAATTTGAGCGAAAAACAATTCAAAAATTTTAGAGAGTTGAATAAATTTTTTTCAGTGTATGAGGCTATAAATAACTAAATAAAGAAGATCCCAAAGCAAACTAAAAAAGATACAGCACACAATTAAATTAAATAGGAGCCGATCATAAAGAAACCCACAGTGTGTGATTGATTTAATTAAAACGTCAAACAAAATTAATAAAAATCGCAAAAGGTACATTGTATACGATATCGTACATGTATGTATAAGTACAATTATTTGCAAATTTTTGTGTGTTTCACCATCAAGTGGTATAACGCAAACTGTAAACTGCTTTTAAAAATCGTAGCTAGAGACGACTTGCAAAAGTCTGAAAAGCTTTTTTTTTAAATCACGCACAGGCTTTCTCCCAATCACGCTATATTGCATTATTATCAACAGATTTGATTTCTGTATGTCGTATCGCATAGTCAAGCGTCGCTTTGAATGGTAAATTTCATAAACTAAGTTAACATAAATTATTATAAGTAAGTATTCTAATCTATCTGTAACATCGTAAAAGTAGGTGCAAATAAATACATTTTGCCGCCATAACTGACGTCAGTCAAATCGAATTATGAACAGTTTCATTGCAAAAATTCGTCTGGCACTAGTTGTTCAAAAGTATAATAATAGGTAAATATGTCATAGGTAAAATAGTTTTAATGTGTACAAAAACTTTCGTATCATATTAATATGGGTGGTAAGAACACACTGGTGGTAAGAACACGTCCGTTGTTAACAAGCTCAATCTGCACATCACGTTTATTTAGCTGCTAGAAGGAAGTGTCATAATTAAGCGAGAACCGGCTGAACCAAAATAAAGATTTGATGACTGTGTCAATACATACACCTACTAGACATATTGGTCAAAAGATTTGCTGTCTATGCCGGTACTTAATGTTTACATTAAATTTGTTGACTTTTGGAATTCTCTCGAGATACAATATATATTTTATATTGTTCCGGTTGCTCCTGTGCAGCAGCGAAAATATTGATAGGTTAAAAACAGGAACATTTTGCATCGTAATTTATATATTTTAAAGGCTTTGTTGCATTTGACGTTTAACAATTTTTAGATTATCGATTCTGCTTTGAGTTTTATTCATTCGAGTATATACTATATATCGCAATTACCCTTATATATATCATTATTACATCATTAAATTGATAATTCTGACCGTTCAGGAGATCTTTTATTCTTTTTTGATAATTTTTCTTTTTGTAAGTACTCAAGAAATATAGAAAATTTAATTCTTTTTCTGTTTTATATAGCAGAAATTTTTTTTGTAATGTTTTTATTGTAAAGAAAATATAAAAATGAATTAGAGTTTTCTTTATTGAGAAGAAAGTAGCATAGGGGTTGTCGAAAGTAACTTCGGGGTTCCGATAAAAAAATGGAGGGCCGACCGAGGTCATAAGATTAGCCTTTCCTTGATCCGCTTGTCTTCATACAGGTTAAAGCGCTTGTGTTTCTTTGATTTAATCGTATATGGAATAATAGTCGTCTGTGGAATAAAATTTTAAAGTTCTCCTACAAAATTTCTCCCGAACTAATTAGCTTCTCAATGACGTGTGTCCATCCGTTAATAGCCTCCAATATTTTCAGAGTAGCACCGGCGAGGAGTCGAACGCCAACTAAGGTTTACATTGCATAATCAGACGCAATAGTTACACAATTACACAACAATTACAGTGGCGTTATGTTACAGTAACGTATAGGTAAAAGGTAAAATATGTTAAGATTACATTTACAGGCACATTTTAAATACTCCATCCTTCCATTGTTACATTTATCAATGCACACTTCATATTCTTAAGATGAATGTGGATTAAAAAGTCACATTTGTTGGACAATTGTAGCTTTACAACCGACAGTAATGTCCCGACGAATCCCTCGATTGCTTCAGAAAGTTTGTTAACATTTGTTTACCTGACCCAGCGTACTTATTTAGGACACTCAAGCTATCATAATTTATCGTTCTGAAAAGGTTTTGAGAAAATCTTATTAAACAAAGGTTTAGGATATATTTTTACAACTAAGGAGATGAACACAACAATGCACAAAAGAAGGAGAGTACATAGTTTACATGTTAGCAGAAAAATTTGCCAGTAAGATTTTGTTTGGTTCATTTTTTCTTATACTCTTAATTCGCAAGATTTTGGTACAACTCGTTGACGTCGTGCTGACCGAAGTAGTTTATTTAATTGCGACATTATTTACAATTGAACATTACATTATTATAAACATTTATAGTTTCTATCACTCTTTCATCCTCTATAAAATTTTTTTAGCAATTATTTTAGTGTGTATATTAGTTTACTTTGAAATGTTTTATTGATTAATTTTTGTTGTTGTTTTTCTAACTATTTTTAATAACTTATGACAAACAACATGTAACTTTCGATCTATTTTGTTTTCTTCCTTTTTCATCTCTACGCCCTACACGCTTTTTCAGGCAATTTTTTTTTTTTATACCAAAATTCTGTCATAGGACAAAGCTGTCCTTTATGAACGCAAACATTAGCCATAGAAGTAAACACAGTAAATATTACACAACGCAAAGTAAATCGTAAAGCGGTTAAATAGCAGACATACAGTCTACAGTTATGTCTACGACATCTTTGAATAGACCTCTTCGCCAATCACCCTTTCACCTAATATTATGCTATGTCTGTGGCATGCCTGAGGGTTTTTTCTTCAAAAATCCCATGAAAGCGCCCGAAGAATGTACATGTTGATCTGTTTCGTGCGCGACAAAAATGAAAGTTTTTGTATATTCCAACCATCGGGAAATGTCAGAGTGACGGCGAATTCCGCAAGCTCTCGCCAGATGAAATCATACTCGGGACAACAGCAATAAAAATTTTGCAAGGATGTAGCGAACGTAAGTCAACACATAACATTCCATCTGCTACAACCCGTAAGAGTTTAAATCAGTGAATTTTAGATTATCAGCAGAAACTTCGAGAGGTTTTTAACGATGAAGTTACTAGAAGGAGAACACTTTTTAGGAAATAAAAGAAGATCCTTAAACTCAGACAAAAAAGCAGAGCATATAAGTACTTACGAGAGAACATAATTTCCGCAATTATATCCCAAGAGTTCACTTTCAATTATAATGGAGAACGAATCAGTTTCGTCGTTTAATGATCTTGGTGTAGCTTTTAAGTTTAGTTAGTTGGCGTATATTGTTTTTTACGATAAACGTAAGTCCGAGCAAACGAAGACCACTTACATACAATTTACAATCAGGAAAGAGGAGAATTAGTAGAAATATTAATGGTAATAATGCGCAAATTACCTACTGCATGCAATTTTGAGACCCACCTAAGTGAGACTCATATTACGGCATCAAATTGTGGATTGATAAACGGATACAAAATCGGTTGCTGGAAATTAAAGATCTAAAAGTGGAGAGATCGTTAAGTACAGCCGCACAAAAGTACAAAAGCATAAAAGATACTGTAGGCATGTAACTGCAAAACGCAGCAAAAGTTTGACGCCATACAAAATATGCGCAGACCGTAGAGTAAAGATGAAGTTCGTGCAATAGTTGGTCTATTGAATTATTACGGCAGATTTTTCCTGAATTTGATTACAGTCTCATTTTCAATTATTAACTTTCAAAAGAAAAACTTACCGTTTGAATGGACTAGAGATTACGAGGAAACATTCAAAAGAGTTAAAAAATAAATGCAAGCAGATGTTGTACTAGTAAACTACAATACTAAATTGCCGCTAATATTAGCAGCACACTTTTCACCTCACGGTATTGATGCTTTTAAAAGTCACCGTTTCCCGGATAGAGCTGAAAAACTTATTCAAAGTGCTGCATAGGTATTGCCATCCGATCAACGACGATATAGTTAAATAATTCATGAAGCAAACGGAATTATTTTTAGCATAAAAAAATTTCACCAATGTGTTTATAGCCTACGGACAACGAACTCTTAAGTCAAATATTTTTCCCAAAATGTTAATATCATCGTCATCTGCATCTAGAGTGCAATACTATGCAATTTTTTTGGAATTATTGGATTTTGACGTACAATATAGAGATACGAAATTGCGAATGGTGCTGGTTTATGATCATAGCCAAATTCAGATATACACAGCAATATTGAAGAAGTGGATGTAATAGTTGCATTAATACGATTGACACACTCCCAATTTCTGTATTAGAGTTAGCTGTTGCAACTCGTAATGATGTCGAAACATCCTAATTAATAACTGCTCTCCAAGAAGGCGGAATAGTGCAACCGCATTTACGATGCGCTATTGGTCAATCTAAATTCTCGTTTCAACAGGCTGTCCCCTAAACAGTAAAGTTTTACAAGATTTATAAACAGTACGTTTAAAATGATTCGGATGAAACAATTGGCTAGAAGTTACTGCTGATGCAGAACAACTTATTGCTAGCATAGACACTGGTATTGAAAATGTGATAAAACATTAGGCAGGTTGTCACCAAACCATGAAACAATTGGCTATACATTGGGTTCGGAGTAATGGGATTATACAAAAACAGGGGCTTTTTATCGTGTAGCTATAAATGGACAAACCGAAAGATGTGTTGAAAAACTTACGTTAGACGATTAGTGTACATGGAAACGTCACATAAATCAACTTCGAAGTATTGGCCAGTATATCGAAGTACATTTTTCACTATGGAACTCTGCGTGCGTGGTGTAGTCGCATTTTTATTCTGTGCAAGAAATATTTCAATTTTTTTAGAGTATTTCTTAGCTTTTTTTTGCTTTATTCGTGTTTAATTTTAAAAATTCTCTAAAAGAATAAAGTGTGAATTTAATGCATATGAATATAATCACCATTTATGTGATAAAATCATTTTGGTTTATTGTAAGCAACAATTGAGCTTATTTCGAGTTCAACTGGCACTTAAAGAAAAACTTATATTTAATTAATAATAAAACTTAATATAAGTACAATAAAACAAATAAGAATGAAAAAAAAAGAAAATAAAAGAAAAAAAAACTCTTAGTAAAAGTGTCTCTTTTTGCCTTAATCTTTGTTTACAGTTTCTTTAGCTTTCGCTCTATATTTACAGTGGGCAGGGAAGTGAGAAATTTGCTTTAATTTGCTAAAAATTTGTGCAGTGGAATTTTTTAGTTTTTCTTTTTTTTATTCTTGATAAACCCCTTTTGTTGTTTTCACCTCACATGGCTTGTATTTATTGTATTTACACCATGTCGTGCGAAAACCGGCCCTGAATCTGAACGATCCATTTCTTGTTGGCTGTGTGATCGTTTTGGACATGCAAAGTGTGCTGGTATTATCGGCCGTGCTGCTGATGCAGTCCTTGACGCTTCTAAAGGTTTACGGTGGTCATGTCCTGACTGCAGAAAGCGGGACATTCATTTCTACAAACTCTTCACGGAGACGAGAAATTGTTTCTCAGGTTTGAGCAAAAATCTTGGCTCCTTGTGGGAGAAATTTGAAATAATCAAGACTAGGTTTGATGAGTGTCGTTATATTGCGCAGTCATCTTCAAAGCCGGGAAGTCCTTTTGGCTTGAGCTATGCTGAAGTGGCAAGGGTATTTCCTCCCATTGGTGTCACTCAATCTTCTCAGACGTCATCGCCTAAAACTAATAATGATAATAGTAAATCGTCCTCTCCTCCTGGCTGTTCGAGTGTAAACGCTGGTCGCCAAACTGGGCACGTCGCACAAGCTGCTCGTGGAAGTGTGGTTACCCCTTCTATATTTTCCCCAACTCATAACTCCCAGTCCGTGAACCCTGCTGCTCCTAGTACAGATGACATATGTTTGAAGGCAATTCCTCCCAGGAAGGCAATATTTGTGTCAAGACTGGCACCAGATACATCTGTCGACATAAAAAGTTATCTGGCAGCGAAAGCCCTTTCTGTCAATTTAAAGCGCGTTAGTATATTCAAATCGGCTCCTTCTCAATCTATAGCTATCTCATCTTTTAAAATTCTAGTTCCGACTAAAAATATGGATTTCATGTTAAATAAACCATTGTGGCCGGTTAGATCCTTAATTAAGGAATTTATCCCTGGGGATCAACCCCGTAATGCTAATGCAGTAGCTCTTTCCCTTTCAAAAAACTAAATATTTCTTTAGCCTCATTATGTCTCATTTATTGAAATGTTAGAAGCCTAAATTCAAAATTCGTTCTACTTTCCTAAATTTAGTGAGCATGAGCTGTTTGGCCTCCACTGAAACTTGGTTAAAGCTGGATCTACATTCGTCGGAACTTTTCCATAATTCGTTTCAAGTTTTCAGAAACGATCGATTGTATCGCAATGGTGGGGGTGTTTTAATTGCCATTTCTTCGGCAGTCTCCTCCTATCCATTTGAATTTCCAACTACTCCCGACGTTGAATTTATCGCCATTCGAGTGAAATTTCCTAATAAACACTAATATGTGACCTGCTCCCATATTCCCCCAAATTCGGATATCTCTGTATATAAGAAACAGACCACCCTCATTTGTGAAGTGGCCAAGCAATCTAAACCTAACGATATAGTCATTCCGTTGGGTGACTTCAATTTGCCTCAAGTCACTTGGTGTTACAGTGATAGTTCTGGCTGTTTGATTCCTACCTCAACATCTGGTAGAGCCGTTGTGTTCTTTAATGAATTATTTTACCATAATTTAGATTAATACAATGGTACCCCTAATTGCAATGGTAGATTGCTTGATCTTTGCTTTGCCAATTTTTCTGAGATTTGCGTTAATCGTTGTCTTCCGTTTAGTTTATCTGAGGATCCATATCATCCGGCATTGGATATTGTCTTTCATTACAAGCATGTTGGTTTGTTGAACTTCTATAACATTCCAATTTCAAATATTTGATATAAATTTTATGATTTCCATAAAATCAATGTTTCCATGCTAAAGTCACATCTTTCTCATATTGTGCTTGCCTTTTCAGAAGGAAGTATTGATAGCTTACTGTCGTCGTTCTACAGTATATTAAATCAAGCAAATTTGCATCCGTTCCAATCAAGCAGTCCCGTCCTCGAAGCAAGTGCCCCCCGTGGTTTAATAAAACAATTAAATATTAGAAGAATAGGAAAAACAAGCTTTTCAAAAATTTTCCAAAAGTGGTTCTTCTTTCGACTATTTCGCTTACACAGTGGCAAGGCATAAATTTAATTCCCTCAACCGTCAATACTATTGCAGATACCTTCAGTTGGTTAAATCCTCTTTGTATGCTAATCCTAAATACTTTTTTAAGTTTGTTAATTCCAAAAGAAAAATCTCCATAAATCCCTCGCATGTATCTTTTAATGGCTTCGAGTCCTCGGATGATTTTGAAACCTCAAATCTCTTTGCGGAACACTTTCGACGAAACTTTTCAACTGCCAATTTTGATTTATCAGCAAACTACCCAAATCAGATTTCTAATTTGATTTCAATTCCTAACTTTGTTGTTTCTAAAAATGACGTTTTTAAAGGGTTGAGTTCTCTAAAATATTGTTGTGCGCCAGGACCTAATGGAATTCCATCATGTGTACTTAAATCTTGCGCTGTCGAGATATGTGGTGTGATCTCAAAGATTTTTAACCTGTCCTCTAATTTAGGTGTTTTCCCTTCGTGCTGGAAGAGTAGTTTCCTTATTCCTATCCACAAGAGTGGAAGTAGTGAATTTGTTGAGAACTACAGAGGCATAGCCAAGTTGAGTGTCTTGTCCAAGTTGTTCGAGCGAATTGTAACTCAGCATTTGGCCTTTGCCATTAATTCGTATATTTCTCCGCATCAGCACAGCTTTCCGAAAGGGCGATCTACAGTCACCAACTTGTTAGAGTTTACTTGTCATGTTTTCAAGGCTTTTTCAAGTGGCTCTCGCACAGATGTTGTATACACTGATTTACGCAAAGAGTTTGATATGGTTAACCATAACTTACTTATCTTTCAACTCCAAGCCTCAGGCTTCCCTTTCTATTTAGTGAAATGGATAAGCTCTTATCTGCACAATTGATCCTTCAGGGTTTTGTTGAACTTCATCACCTCGGATGAATTCCCCGTTAAGTCTGGCGTATCTCAAGGAAGTCACTTAGGTCTCATTTTATTTAGTTTATGCATTAACGATCTTCCATCGGTGGTTAATTCCAACCAGATCTTAATGCATGCGGATGATGTGAAACTGTTTTCCTCCTTCGCCGTTGAATCGCAATCACATCAGCTTCAAAGTGATTTAAATAATTTGGTTGCATGGTGCTCTGTGAATCTGCTGAAACTAAATCTGAATAAATGTAAGAAGTTTTCTTTCTCAAGAAGAAAGTCATTCATTACTCAGTATATCATAGGTTCGCATAAGTTGGAGGACGATGATTCGATCACAGATTTAAGCGTTCTATTTGACCTTAGGTTACGTTTTAACTTCCATAGCTTATGAATGTTTGCGATAGCTTAGGGTTTCACTTGCAATTTGGTCGTGTACCGGTTGTGGGTGTGGCTCTATGCTGGTTGTGTACATGCTTTTTCTTTTTTTTTCCTTCTATTTTGTTTTATTGTACTTGTACTAAGTTTTAATATTAATTAATTTAAGATTTACTTCAAGAGTCAATTGAACTCGACTGTCATATTGTTTAGTTGAGTTTCTTGTATAAGTGGAATATATAAATAAATAAATAAATAAATAAATAAATAAATAAGTAAATAAAAAAGGAGCGCAGAACAGCAGTCAAAAGTAGTCAAATCACAGGCGACTGAGAATTCCAGGTCTACTGCACTCGATTGTTGTCTTTCAGTACTCACTTATAAACTACCGGAAAACCTTCTTTATTCTACTGTTAACTAAATTGTACTCATGTGTATTATATGTATATATATATGACTCGCAATTTGTAACATAGGAAATGTAAGCAGTTTTATCTGGCAATGGTTCACAATGAATGACGTTTTAATCATCCTAGTATATTAAAAAAGAAATATTCGTTAACTCATTGCCAAAGAAGTAAATATAAGTTAGTCTTACTAAATTGCCTAAACACAACACTTACGATATTAGGTTGGTGCACCCTTCACTTTCCATGCGGAAAGACGAATTTAGGAAAGTGGGTAACCAGGTACTCCCCAATGAAAAAGCTTTATGCGAGTTATATACCATAGTTCATGCCGCTCCAAAAAGTAGGAGGAGCTTCTGGTTTTTTGTAAAAAGAATTAGAAACCAATCTATCTCATCAATATCGATCCTGCCCAATAAATAAAACAAATAATATTTGACCCGACTTATACAGCTGGCGTCTTGGCTGAAATGTTTGCTTCAAACTTACCATACAGCAATCACTGCCATCGCCCGAAAGCGTAACACGTTCGGACGAGCGCTGCTAAAGAAGTCCTTGCTAATCTTGATACTCGTAATAGTCCGGGGCCAGATGGCATCCCAACCACCGTACCAGAAAGGTGTGATGAAATATTCGCTAGGCTGTTCCGTCATCTGTTCAGCTATCATGCTGGTGTTTTTGTAATAACGTGGAAGCCAATGCCCAACTAATAAACCAAGAAGATTAAAACCACTTATCCTGCAAAATATTTCTCAATTGCAGTTGTTTCGCTACATATGTGGAATCGAACGATCTAGTTACCGATAGAAAAATTGGTCGATGTAGGATCTAATGTTCTACCTCACCGAAAAGTGGAACCGATCTATTCGGCACATTGACGAAAGTAAGGTTGTTGCGTTAGAGATCTCCAAAGCGTTCGATTATAACATGACGCTTTTGGTTCCAAGTTGATTGCGTTTGGTGTCGACAGCATTTTCACTCGAGTTGTGATTGGCGGGTAATTCTCAAATAAGTTCTATTCAAATGCAGATGTATCACGAGGGCCTGTTCCTTCTCCTTTTCTCTTTGTAATATTGATTAACGACCTCCTATGCGTAGAAGAATACCCTATGCATTTGCAAACTATGGCACCGTGGTTTACTCGGACTCCTTCAGTGCAGAAAGAATGCGCGATATATGACACGCTAAATGGAGATCTTATCAAATTGTCTAAATAAAGAGAATAGACTGGATGCCGCCAAAACTCAAAACTGTCTCGTAACATACAGGGAAAAGAAGACGAACACCTCTTTTTAATGGTGTCAATTCTTAAGAAACATCAACCCTTGATGTTCTAGGCTTGAGAACACAAAACGATGTTCGTTGAACAGAATATATGTTCGAAGTGTCGAAAGTACTAGCTAAGGGCTTAAGTTTTTGAAGGTAATTACGCCGCCTATATTCGGTTAAAATTCGAGTATAACTCGCATATATGAACGGGAACCTCCAAACTTCGCTCAACCGCATACAGCAAACAGCGCAGGTACTATGGACAACGAAAGTGTGCCGCAAACTCTCAATAGACTTAAGCATCGATGTAATGTAATCTATCCAGATCAAGTGTTGAGCAAAGATAAAAGAGATATGGCTTTGTCAGTGTTCCCACACATTTGTTTTGGATTTGCCTGCATACCGACAAGTTTTTTATGTTAAACTGCAGGAATATTAACGTTTATCGATTCAAATATTTTATCTAACTAATTTTTTTTAGAGAACTTTTTGAGCACTGTTAATTAGAACATAATTGTAAACACTGGAATATACATTGTCAATATATTTCCAACACAACCACTGAGCAAGTTTCACAACTTTATTGGGTTTTTATGTATTTACATTACATAATTATTTATGCTACGTAAGCAATTCTGCTTTACACGAAATTATAGAAAGTTGAACTTGCTTATTGCTGCATAGCGAGATTTTAATAAAAAGTACAATGCTTACTAGGCAAAACAATAAGCAAGTTCATTTAAAAGCATAAATGATATACGGGCATAGAGTTATTAACGGAAAACAAATAAAAGTATACATATTCACGGTTGAATGCAAGTACAGTTAAAATAGTAAACATATACATTAGAAGCAAAAGTATATTAATGACTAAATACTCTTTCTCGCGTTGACTAATGGGTAACTGAGTTTGATAATCTTGGTCATTGTTTAGCTTGGGCTGTAAAGCACTGTCGTGTCGTGTAGTTGGTAAAGATGCTAGCCCATCGCTGTGGGGTAAGTTAATTGATCGAGCTCCGTATTGTAGTATATGCATTACCTGAACATATATGGATTATTTGCCAAAAATGTTTCTGCATGAAAAACTGATAACACCTGCCATGCTGACGATAAATGCGGAGTATGCAAAAGTAATGTCATGTTTTAAGTTAAATGATGTTAAATTTCCGAGTTTTTTATTGATTCTATTTCATGCGGAATAGGTGCCAATTCAGTGAGTTGTGTTGCATACTAATCTGCTATTAACGAGTGTATACTTTGCGAGATGTTGCTGTGCTAATTTCGAAACATTTCCAAGATTCGACGGCTAGCATAGGGATGCATTTTTCTTTAACTACCATAGCCGTGTGGAACATGAATTACACTATACAAGTTAAATTTGTGATGATTTATTAAGCAATCTTATAAGAAATACCACACGATTCTGGGTGAATTCACCTTTTATTTTCATCAATTTTCTTACGAACAAAAAATCATCTTCTGATATGACTCTTCCTTCCTTCCTATCTTGAACACTTCGGTTTGAAGATTATCAAATTTGAACTTAGCGAATGGCATATTCTTTTTCACGTTCGCGATAGAATTAACAACCGAACGCTTGCCCTATAAAATCTCTAGCAAGAATGAGTCGTTGCACTGGAAATTTGTGGTTGTTGACCACATTGTTAAGGTGTTCGGAATAAACTGCGCCAAATAATGAGTGTGCGACGTTATCGACGAAATCGACAGCACCTCCTCTACTACGTAATTCGTATACAAGTTTGTTGTCCAGAATCAAACCAGTTTCAACATGTTAGATGTGTTCTAAAACGTTAAGACACAATGCATGGAGTGCTATTAAAGCTGCCGTACAGCTCTGGATTCATTAACTAGAAATGCCGCATGAGTAGAGTATGTTGATAGATCCATTCCATTGTTAAATTCCATTGATTTATAGATATAGAAGGTACGTTTATTTCTTCAAAATCAATTTTGCTTGCTAGACCATTGAGAAATATCAAATAGCGCCAAAAAAATATGTCGCTTTGTCAATGTACATGCCCTTTTTGGCCGATTAAGTGTTTCAATGCAGGAATACAATGAAGCTTCGGCAGATAGGTTTGTCACAAATTCAAAATGAACTTTTATTGCCAGAACCTTTGTTTTATTATTCCTACTACTCCTTGTTGGCTGCAGTGTCTGTTTTCATCATGCGCAGTCTTAAATAATAATTTCACCAGAAGGTTGTTGTACGGAGGAGGAAGGTGGTTGTTTGCTTCGTATTGTAAGAAACGGTCAATTCCTTGGATTACCCTCCCATTATCATAATTACTTTCTTCTTAAAGAAAATAGGCAGACAGGAAATCGAATTTTGATTTTCAATCCTTCGAGTTAATCTTGGAAAGTGCTTTAGCTAACAAGTATAATCACGACGAATTCTGCGTCAAGCTCTTCAGGAGTTGGAGCATTTAAATTTGGCCGTGTGCAATTTCAACAGAAGATTTTCTGATAACACGAACACCGTAGGGTATTTATTACTCGTTGTAATTTTTTGAACGAACGTTTCTGCTCGACGTTGTGCACGAAGATATAACCATTTGCAGTAGGCAATAACATAGTTGTATAATTTTGTTTTCAAAACCAACGAAAATTTGTAGATGTGGCAGGAATATTGCAGGCCAAAATTATTTTCTTCCACATAAGAACAAAGGTTCTAAAAACCACATATGACATTATGAAAGGCGTTTTTTTGGTAAATCTCTCGAAAGAACATCTGCTGGGTTATCCTTCGGATTGCACGCAGCGACTGCTTTGGATTTTTAGCGACCGAATATGCGGTATCTTATTACCAACAAAAGTGTGGATGGTAACTGGGAATTCATCGATGATAGTACAACCTCGGAATTCGTCCATAACAAACTTGGTAGATTCTTTATTTGCCTATCCTTTCGAAAACGATATGACATTTCTGCACCTCGAAGTGCCGCACAATCCTCTAATCGCGATAAGATTTGTTTTATATTTGCGTTATTCTAGACTGATGGCGTGCACCAGCCGCGTCAGCGTTCTAATATCATCAAACGGTGCTTATATGTATGGTACGTATCCAAGCGTCTTTTGCAATGCATCCGAAAAATTGTGCAGTTAAATTGCTAATGGGATGTTGCTTTTGAACATGTCTCGAAGTATGTGAAGAAGATTTAATGTGACACCACTTTAACGTAAATTTGACCATTGGCCTCAGTTCCGTCCTATTCGAAACAATACAAAAAATCCCCATATGGTTTTATTAGGGTAACCTATTTGTGAGTTAGCTTCTACATATGTACCAATTTGCTTATCAAGGCGGCAAATCCACCGTAATGGCAGGCTATGAGCTGACAGTTGCCTTTGAGGGGTCAATAGAAGACAGGCAAGTGGCTCTCGTTCTCTTCATTGATATACAGGAAGCCCTCGATAATACGTCGTACGCAGGAATGGAGAGGGCCCTTCAAAGTCAATTTATTACAAGTCTGATGATAAACTAGATAATCAAGACACTGAATTTCAGACTTATTATATCATAGCTAGCAGGCACGTCATTGACTATAAGGGCCATAGAGGTCACCCCCAGGGAGAAGTGCACTCTCCTCTAATTTGGATCGTAATCCCATATGAGCTGCGGGTAAAACTAAATGGCCTGAGATTTAAAACACATGGCTATGCATATGATTTGTCAATTTCAGTGGTACATCTTTAAATGAACAGCCGTGAAATCTCTTGTAAGACATTTTCTATGATTATCAGAACGCACAGTGATTGTCTCGTAAAAGCAACTTAGCAATGAAACTAATACTCAAGGTATCTTATACTAATTGAGCGTCGCATTGCTGTTCTCTTTCTGAAAAGTGTTTCTCTTATAATTCATTATCCTTCATTCTCTATAACTACCAACCGACATCATTTAACAAAGAGTACAAATCCCACATGCTGTAGCAACTTTTGAAAATCGATTTTCTGTTACTGGCAATCCAGCCAAGTTATTGTAATATATTTAATATACCCACTTAATTTTAGCATAACTAATTTTAGTGAGCATATTTATTTTGATCTCATTTATATTACCAATAAACAGTTATATTTTATTATTAGTATAACCATTTATTTCTAATTGAAATAAATTTAATTACTATCAACGCATGCGTTATTTCTCATCATATTTTGGTATGTAAAAAATCAAAGGAGATGATAAAAATAAATCAATGAATGCAAATGCATGCTATCAAAATCAATTATGAATTATTAATTATCATAATCATAACAATTAACCACATTGGTTTACTTCAGAATTTCTTTATATCCTAAAACCAGGTAATTCGCGAATGTCGGAAAATCTAATTTGTGCGTAGCATGGGTGGTTGAACATAAAACAATATAATATCTTTTTATCTATCCATGGCATGAATTTACTCCTTCCCACCATTGCTTTTTTTTCACAACAATATTAGGATAAAGGCATTGAAAGATCATCCGAAAGCTTTATTTTACCATTTCATATTAGATTGAAGTAACGCTCGACGCTTCGAGATTGCCTCTCTTTTCTAATTCGTGAAATTATTTCCGCTAGCCGCTCTTTTCCTTACTTTTCCTGTTACTAATATGACATAACTCTTTCGCGGCAACAAAATATTTACTACTGCTGATGGCACGATTGCGTTGGAAATATCGCGTTTTACTTCATTGCTTCGGGATGAATTAGTTTTGTTGACACTGATCCGGAAGAAGGTTTAGCCCTTGATCGTAACTGTAGCAGCGTGTTGTGTTTCTTGTTACAGTTTTTGCAGGAGCCTGAGGAGTGGCTATATGGTCCTTTATGAAACAATTGAAGCACAATTTTTATGATTGGACACGTTTTAGTCGGTCTGCATTTGAGAATTGAAGAAACCTTACACTGTGCTAAAGTGCATGATTCCCAATGTTTCAGAACTTGCATTTAACACAATTTTTATCTATGTTCTGTAGAAGACACAGTTTTGTTTGAAGCGTGTCCTGGCTTTTTTTGTGATTGATGGGATGTATAAATTTTGAAATTGAAATTCCAAGAATGACACTAGATCATCAATGCTTGACAAATTCTTTGGTTAGGTTCTAACTTCAAGCCTTTGTGTCAGCTCAAATGTTTCTTAATGCTAGTAGGCAGTCTAAAGGTTTATCATGTAGATTCTTCATGACAGAAGAAATTCAACTTCCTATGGGTTGATTGATAATGTTGGCCGATCAGTCTTTCAGATTTTCCTGATAGATTAATTTTAAGATGGCTCATCGTAATCATCATCTTTTGGGGATAGGTGTATTCGCTAGTAAATCCGCCGATATATATGCATGACGAGTTGATGAGCTGGAACTCATCTACTAATTGCTCATAATTTGTAGATTCGTTTGCATTTCAAGAATCATAGCACTCAGAGTTTCGTTATTG
This sequence comes from Glossina fuscipes, assembly GCF_014805625.2. Classification (NCBI taxonomy): domain Eukaryota; kingdom Metazoa; phylum Arthropoda; class Insecta; order Diptera; family Glossinidae; genus Glossina; species Glossina fuscipes. The sequence goes on along the minus strand of NW_024004045.1, from coordinate 2,573 downwards.
TCCTGGTTCAGACCAGTGGGCACTGGAGTCGGAAAATCGTCTTATACTTGATGGTGTCAATACGAACTTTATAGAAATGTTGGTGTGAACTTGCATTGATTTTAGAAAGCCCAGTTAGGAACTTTTTCAAAGTTATAATGTGAATGGTAAGTTTGTTAATAAATCCGGGGCACCGTTCGCTGATGCTATTTTATGATGGATGTTCTTGACTGGAAGACGGTTGTTTGATTAGGTGAGCTCCGTAGGAGTTGTTGAATGCATGGCCTACACCGTTTTTTTAAGTGAGTTGTTTCCGCTTGGAATAGATCCATAAGTTTCTTTGCCACCGACTGGTATTTCTTGCAATACTGATTTTGAAAATAATTAATACCTGACTGATCTTCGATAAATATACGTAATTTGCCGTTGTTTTTATCAAATATGACGCGCTCGTCAGAAAGGAACTGATAACGTCCCTCAAAGCATTAAGCTTTATTCATATTTTCTCCAGACTTCTTTTTAAAGTTGTGTATAAAACGCTGTGTGTTCTTACCAACGATACTCTCAAGGTGGAGTGACTACGTTACCGTAAATAAAGGTGAAGACAGTTAATTATTCGTATTATAGATCAAAAGGAGAGCTGAGTCTCGACGTGCTTTCTTTGTTAGCCATTATATAGAACAATAATGTTTTCCCCACAATGTGCAAGGATGCGAAAACAGTTGAATTTTGCAACCTTCGCTTAAGTACCTGTAGAAGAATTTGAACTGAAGTTGTATTTGTTGTAACTAAAGTTACCAAAATTTCTTCAGGCGTCTGCGTCACCAAAAATATTAAATTGCAGGCTTACTAATGCTTGCCAATTCAAATAATTCACCCGAGTTGGTACTAATTTGTTTGGACGTATTTTTCTAGCGGTAGTAACTGAAAGGCATTGATGAACATTGGAATATCAATGATGACTGTACGAATTTCAACACAATAACTTTCCAAGTGTTGTGTATTGGGGTTTTATACTCTGGCTTACACGTGACCAGAGAAAACTGAACTTGCTTATTATCGCATTGAGGTAGTTTGATATAAAAGAGAATGGTTATTAAACAAAATATGTTAGTATAAGCAATATCCAAGTTCTGTTAGAAGAATAAACACGTACATAGAGTTATTAACAATAACACAAAAAGTATACTTATTGATCTATTAAATGCAAGTTTAGCTGAAACGATAAATATGGCTTTTAGAAATAACAGCGACAAACAAAAGTATGTTATCGATTAAACACTGCACAAACATAAAATTTGCTTATCCTGGTCAAAGGTCAAGCTCGAAAACTAATACAGGGGCTAAATGAACTTTTAATGACAGATGTTACCATGTGGGGTCATTGCGATATTGAGAGAATATCTAATATTAAATTGTCATTACGATACCAAAACCTTGTTGGTTGTCCAGTAGACCTCCAATGTTACGATGAATGACGCCTCAATTATCCCACATCTAGAAAGACTGAGAGATAACATGATCAGACGTGGTGTTCGGGACATATACGAAGAGCTGTTTGTTACTTGTGCAACTTAGGGGGAAGCCGTACGCATCGAAATGTCATATTTGTTGTTGCGCGAAACCAGATTTTGAAATGGTGTTGGGACGTCTATGTGTTTGTAAGACGATCTTAGTCGATGCCTTACAGGTGTTGACGGCTGCAGCAGATTTAGGCCTAGTATTATTGCGTATTCATAATATCTTCAGTGTAATGAGACATCTGCCTTTTTTGGTGGGTTGAGAAATGAGACTAGAGAACGCAAATGTTAATGAGCCTAAAAAGCTATTAAAGGAATATTTCTGTGTCTTATGGCAATCTCGTTGGAATAATGCCTGACCTCTCGCTTGTGAAAAATCAGTCAGCCCTTCAGAAACTGGGTGTTACCTTTGTGATAATCCGTTTTAAGATTGGGGAAACATGGGAATGAAGTTTGTACTTTCGATTTAAGTATTAACACTAAACCTACCGACATTTCATGTATACCTATTTCTACCATGAGCGGTCAAATGAGCGCTTCAAAAAAACATATGTAAAGTAGATAGTAAACAAAATATTTTTCTGATACTACAATAAAAACTCGTTCCCCGCTTTTCGATGTTGTATGTTTTATTTACTTTTATGCATTTTCATCACATTTTTTACAAATTACAGCATTTTGTATTGCACATTTTCCACATGCGTATTTTTTACATTTTATACAAATTTTGTTTGTTTTGTTGACTTTACAATATCTTATTTGACAAGATCTCCGTTCAGAAGAAATAATATTTGTATTTATTATTGTTTTTGATGAGCATTCTTGGCTTATTTGTTTCTCTTTCTGATATTCGGTCCCAAGTTCTTCTGCCAATTGAAATAAAAACTCTTGCCTCGATATTTCTTCACCCGTCGTTTCTTTATATAAAATCCAATCCATCTTGATCCAGGCCATCTTTGACATTTAGATTTTACACTGCGTTTTCTGTCCATTTGATCGGTTACATCTACACTAAATTTTGTGCTATTGTAAAATCTAATTGTTTTTGGTATACGGGTGTCATTTTTTTCAATT
>NW_024004044.1:0-17143 GCF_014805625.2 Glossina fuscipes | reverse complement strand
AGCTAATGTACTTAGCTTGAAAAAGATTCTCATCGTTTTTTTTTTTTTAAATTACTTACAATTTATTATGATATTAAAAGTTTATTTTTTGTTTTTTATAAACAAGATTTTTGTTTATAATGAATTGAACTTAGTATTAAAAAACTTTATATAAAAATAGAGCAAGTCAGTTCTAATAAATTTGTGGCTGTAGATTTATTTTTTGTGAAGCCATGAAGCAATCAGACAAAATCATGGATAAACACGGTTTTAGTTTATTAACTATAAGTGATTCCAAGATCTTCGGTAATACACTTAGTTTAGCAATCCCACGATAATTGTCAATGTTTCCTCTGGAACCCTTTTTATATAAAGGAATAATAAAACTACTCTTCCAAATAGTAGGAAAGTAACCGCATCTAATACAATTATTAAATATACTGGTTAATGGAAGATAAAGAAAATTACCGCAAGCACGAACTATGCAAGCGGGAATCAAATCTGGGCCGACTAAATAACAAAGTTTTACATTTCGCAGAGCATCGAAAACTTCAGCTTCTGTAAAAGTAATAGATGGAAAATGATCGAAAGAATTGATAATATAAGGATGTTTCTCATATGTCAAACTATTAGCTGAATACGTTTTTTCGAAAAAGATTGCAAAGAAATTACTAATAACAGACAGATCCGTTGATTCAACGTTTTCATAGCTCATTACAGATGGAAAACCATTAACCTTACATTTTAAGTTTACAAAATTTATAAAAACATTTAGGATTAAAAAATAATTGACTTCTCATCCTTTGCAAATACACCACATAAGACTTATTTTTTCAAAATTGTATTCACGTCTAGCATTCGAATAACGTATATAATCCATAACGAGTTCACTAAGTTTAAATATTTTAAACAATCCACTCTTTTCATTTCTGATCAGCTTAAGATGTTTATTAAACCAAATAGGATAAATTGATAAATAACTGTCTGATTGTGTAGGCACCGACTTATATATAGCATATAAGAGAATATTATAAATAGAATCAAGTGAACCATCAATATCAGAATATTCTAAGTTCCAGTGGAAGCTACTCAGAATATCATGAAGTTTATTATAATTGGTTTTCCTAAATGTATGTCTTTTATTACAAGTCTTATTAAGGACTTGGATAGTTTGCAGAATGCCTAAATTTATCCCCAATGTAGGATGATGTATGTCTTCAGGCAAAATATACGGATCCACACGAGTTACACTTACGTTTGAGTAGTTAAAAAAAATTGAATCTAAAAGTCGACCATTATTATTAACAATTGAGTTATTTTGGAATAGACAAAGCTCGTAAATTTCTTCAAAAATGTCAGTGTATAGCAAGGGGTAAGATACAGGAGTGTAATAACCAAAGTCTTCGTCACAACACCACGATACAAACGGTAAATTAAAATCTCCTAAAACCAAAATTTTGTCTGAAGGTTTTAGATCATTCACCACGAGTTTTATCAGTTGTAAATGTTTCAAGTAAATAGAAATATCAGACATTGGAGGGATATAAGAGCAGGCTATATACATCATACAGTTTTTAAGAACAATTTTTACGCAAATAAATTCTACATCAACAGTCACAGGAAAACTGACTATTGACGAGGCACAACAATTATCGACAGCAATTAATACACCACCACCTAATCTTTCCATTCTACCATGTCTATACACTTGAAATCTAGAACAAAATATTTCAGAGTCGTTAATATCAGGTTTAAGCCACGTTTCCGTAAACACCACAACGTGATTGTCAGTACCAACTGAACTCAGAAAAGCCGACTGTAATGTTGTGTTTAAATCACGAACGTTTTGAAATAATATCAGCAAATCTAGTTTTTTGAAGACACAGACGGTTCATTAAGGTTAGCAGGAGATCTGGTCGTTTTACGAACCACGAACTCCTTAACAAAAGTATTTTCCAGCCAGAAATTTTTTTGAAAAAGATTATCAAACATCGCAGCAGGTGCAAATATTTTAAAAGATGAAATGTCACGGTTATGTGAAACATTAAACTTGAAAACACTAACCATTGATGGATTCGAAATAGTAAGCTTACATTGAATGTATTTCAAAACTTTCTCAGTCGTAGTATCCGAAGATAATCTAGACACAAAAATAGACTTACGCGTAGGTATTGCAACGAACTCAACCGAATCATGGTTGTATAGCCCATCCATTGCCTTGGTTACTGACGAATCAACTATTCTAACAATAGACTGAGCCACCGGGATTCGAGGCAACGGGAAAATGGAAATTGGAACGTCCTAAGGCGTCCTATGCCCATCTGAACTAGGACTATTTACAACCGCTTCCGGTATATTAATCAAATTATTATTTAAATTCAAATTATTATTTAAATTCAAATTATAATTCAAATTCAAATTATTATTCAAATTCAAATTATTATTCAAATTCAAATTATTATTCAAGTTCAAATTAGGAACCTTATAAACAGGAGTACCAATAGAAGCATCTACCGATGCTTTACCAGCACAATCAGTTGACAGTGTTTCAGTCGTTAAGTCGACAGAACCATTGAAGATGCGGGCGACCAACGAACGTTGTGAGGTAATAATTCAGTCTGTTCGAGGTATTGGCATTTAGAAAAGTTATCTTCAGCCAAAGCCAGCTTATTTAAACAATCATTCATTATTAATTTTACATCTTTAAACCCATTACGTGTTTGCATGATTACTTTAAACACATTAACATCCATATCACGACAATTAGGGCAAGTCCATCGGAGCCCATACGTACTGAAATTAATTTAAAAAATTTGTTTTTCTTTAAATCTAGCGCATTTAGAATGAGCCGAGCCATCACACCAGCAGCAAAACAAAAATAATTCATCAGTACTTTTACGTAACTTAGAGTTTGAAAAGCAGCAGTACATATTAAAAGTTATAAATAAATCAACAAATATATAAAAAGCAGCAAAAACAGGTTGGAAAAATTGTAAAATTTGTAAAAATAAAATTGACAAAATATATAAGACAACAAACCGCCTGGGCAAAAAACTGGAACATTCAAGCACTTTTAAGAAAACCAAGACAAAAATTTCTATGCACCACAATATATTATACGTGCAAAAGAAAAGAAGAAGAAGAAAATAGCAAAAGCAAAATAGCCAAAAACCGCAATTTATATGTTATTCAATGTATAACATAAAAATAACACACACGTTGCTAAAATCTTCGGTACTTTGTAAACAAAATATATTTGAAAATTTAAGATTATTTATGCAAATAATTTATAAAATAGAAATTTTGTACAGCGATTAGTAATACTTCGACTTAACACTCACGAGGTTGCCAGATCAGATTTGGTCGGAACGAAACTCCACTGTTTTGGTTTACATTACTACGTTAAAATTCCTATAATTGGTTAAACCGATTAATTACCAAACAATAAAATATAAAAAGAAATAAATTCATAAACTTTGTTGATGTACTAACAAGACCATGCTTCTTGACGTGCGTTGCGACTTTAACAACGCTGAGCAAAATGGCCACTTTTGTAATTGAGATATATTCTATTACGCTATGTGAAAATTGTTAGAAATAATAAAGAACCGATTCAGTAGTCACTGAATGTTTAAATATTACTGTTGTAGTAGTTGCTACTTAGTAAAATTACACAAAAAATGATGGGGATGAATAGCCGCGAAACTTTAATAAAATCATCATTTATGCCAAATCAAATGAATGATCTACATGCGTTTGTCACCGGGTGATTAGGTAGACAGGGATTGTTGGGAACGTTCCGGTTGCTTATTTTCTTTATTTTACTTTCCTTCCTTACCTTTAAAAACTGTTACGTTTGTGCATTTACCACACAGCCTCAATGATATATTTTACAATTTCCACATGATTAATCATATCATCATTAGCTAATATCTTGTGCTTCTAGTTCACTTCTCATTAACTGCATCTTTTCTTTTGTTCATTTACGCCAATGCCATTGTTATCTATTTGTGGTGGTTAATAACAGTTTTAAGCACAGGATTGATGGCTACTCTGACGGTTAATGCATGTATGTTTGAATAGTATCATTATTATTTTTACTATTCATTTAGACAGAGAAGTAAGTTCTAAGACTAAATTCTCAAAGCACTACCATCTAAGCTACCGGCTGTATTAAAAACTTTACCGCACTTGAGATTTGGACTCACATCCGTTATGTTGTTCGTCGAGATTCTTTGCCTACTCGGCCACTCGCGGCTATATTTGAATTGTAAGAAAATAGGTATGCTTGAAAAAATATTTTATTAATAAATTTTGGGTAGTGAAAAATCGAGTTTTTAGTTGAAGAAAGTTGCCTTTTTACAGAACATTTTTGCCTATGTGTATTTTTATTACGTTACTATTTTACCAAACGAGTGAGTTACCCACACCGCATATTTATTAATTTGTTTTATTCTCGTGCAATTGTTATTATCTTTGCGCGAAATTAATTTATATACAGAAAATACAGAAAATTTTTCTCTGACTTATTTATCGCCTTTAATTTTTTAATTACTTTAAAAATTGTTTTGTCTACCGAATACCGTCATCTAATTTTTTTTTGTACACAGTCATGTTTTATTTTCATTGAATATATTCACAAATGCGTTCAAGAGTTCATTGCATTAACTTGCAGTATTAACGTTTGTTATACCTCTTGAAGGCAAAATGATCCATACAATCGGCAAATTTAGAAAAAAATAATTATAAGTAATTTACTATTATTGTTTATAATGCGCAGAGAATAACAAGTTATAAAAAGCATGTCATAACTAGTAACTAGTATATACATGCATTCACTAAGGCAGCCACGAAGTCCGAAGTGAACTTACCCAAATAAATATAGCATTTCCCAATATATGATGATTATCTCTTCTTATCGTAGAACACACTTCTCACAAAAGCGAATAACCAACATTCTAGCAGTTATCTTCATAAAAGAAAATCGGTGTAAATTCACCTACAGTCATCTTAACCAACAATATATCTGTAATGGAACCCTTACAATCTAAATAAAACAATGTGACAGTAGATAATCGAGGCGGTGCGGTAAAGTAAGCATCGAAGTACCCACCAAACTATTAACAACAATAATAACAATCATCATATACAAAATTAAGAAGTACTTTAAGAGTTATGTAAAATAAAAGTTTAGAATAGACGTATATTTTTATATCCATCGCCGACGGATGAGCGGTATATTCATTTTGTCAAAACGTTCGCGTTGCCCAGAAGAAAGCATCAGAGACGCCATAAACTATATATATTCTTGATCAGCGACAAATCCTAACTTGATTTAAGTATGCCTGCCTGTGTAATGTGTGTTGTAAACATTCTCCTGGCCGCAAAAATGAAGCAATCCACTTTAAATTTGGCAGAAACATTGGAGGGTCCTTCACCCAGATCGGTATTGAAAATGGGCCAAATTGCTCAGAGCAGAAGCCCGCAGTGGAATATAAACTGAACGCAACTCCGTTTTTTTTAAAAAAAATTTGTGGGTTTTCGCTCGTTACTCAGAAATTATAAAAGTTTTCTAATTGAAATTTCCAATATTTACTTTACAAGACAATCTAATCTTTACGTGCAAAAATTGAAAAAATCAGCTATACCCACATAAAGTTACAAATAATTAAATTTTATTTTCTCCACTTCTTTGAGGTTTTACGCTTACTTATCATAAGGCAAGCAAGAAAAATATTTACAACCATTTTGCACACTCTTTAAATGAAGATATTGTAAGGGCATAACTTGCCCGTTCTCTGGGGCTGGGGTAGCTCAGCCGCCTAGGCATTTAGTCACAAGAAATTTATAGTATTGTTCGGTATAATATTCATCACTTTATTTTGTAATACTTCACTCTACTTCAAAATAATAATCAAAAATACGAACAGTCCATGTTTAATGGGTGAGACGTTTCGTCACCCTCGCCGCTCTCGACCGATTCCCCTCAACTAAACTTAGTAACTTTTACTTACTCATTAATCTACCTTAGCACTACTCTTATCCTGCTCTTAGTCTTATTTTAACCTTACTCTTAGTCCTACTCTTATTCTACATAATCTCTAACTTATGCTCTAAATTATTGTCTACCTCATGCTAGCACTCTCCCCCTATTAGAGACGGAGAAATTTTCAAACCAAAACGAGGTCCGACTTTGGCTCCTCACAAATCCTCCGTTCTTTAGGGGGAAGAAGTGATTGGAGATGTGCCTCTCCGGGGTTGGCCTGTCGGTGATGGCTTCGGTGTGGCGGGTGCTGATTGCTGTTGCAATCGAGGTAATGTTGAGTGATGCTGTTATGATTTTTATGGCGTTAGATAGCAGTGTTTGCTGCTTCAAGATGGGCGTAGTGCCTGTTGCCTATGCAGAGCAGGGTGCTATTGTTTCAAGATAGGCGCAGTGCCATCGGGCGTGACACACGCCTCTCATTGATGGAGTGTCATACGGACACTCGTGTATCATCGGCTTTCCGACATCGGACTGTCGGTTCGTTGGCCGGAGATCCCATCAGCCCTCATCTACCTCTGGCTTTCCGATTTTGGGATGCCGGACCGTTGGCCAGAGAGGTACGGGTTGTGTCAACGTTGGCCACTATGGACTCGCAATTTGTCGACTCGACCCTGATTGTTGGTGAAGATTTATGATGGACGTTGCCTCTGCGAAATCGTTCGCCAGGTTGCCCCATTCGTGGATTTAGATGACTGTTGTTTGTATTGGGTTGGTACGTAGAATTGTTGGTGGTAATAACCACGAGCTTTCACGGATTATCGTTGTTGTTCTGATTTTTGTTGTTGGCTGGTGTTACTGTACTGCACGCGGTATCTCGGTGTCTCGGGTGCGGCGGGGGCCGCGCACGGCGGTTGAAAGCCAGGGTAGTTCAATAACCCTCAATTCTTGGTGGTAGTTGGGAATAAGCCGATAACGACGCTTCCCGTCGAAGAAGCATTCCTCGAGGCAGCGCGCACGTAGACCGAATTATTTCCGCATGCCCTCTTGCAGCTGTATAGCGGTTTGCTGCACCGACCGTAGCATGGTGCTCAACAATTGTCAGACCGGCTGGCCACTTTTGGCTCGTGCCCGTAGGTTGTGCCGTTTTTCTGACGTTGGGGTGAGACGTGGCGGCCACTTGTGATCGTTCGGGTCCGGTTGTGGAGGCGCGGTCGCTGGCGCCGCTATCCTCCATGGCTCCTCGGCGGCATTGCTGGGTGCCTGGCTCAGTGAGTGACAGGGCCGCTGGTGCGTAAACTAGCGTCGCTTCTTCGTCAGAGTTATTCATTTCGGTGGTATCGGGAGTCTCGCGTCCATCCGCGGATGAAGCTGATGCTGACCTGCTCGTACTGAGGTCCGGTATCTGGGTCTGCACTGTGTTGCGGTGAGCCCTCACGGGGCGTTGTCGCCAAGGTTCATATCGCGAACCGGTGCGGAAGATTCGGTGAACTTCACGTCTGGTAGTTGCATGTGGAGATAATCGATGTGACTCAGAAAGGTGTTTAATGTAGAGCTTCGCGATTTGTTGATCTAACCTTCGCGGTGAATGCAGATTGGTAATAGCCGTAGCCTCTTCGACGGGGTGGATATTAGTAACAAAGGGGAAATACACGATTGGGTAGTGTCCTTGGGCGCTCTGAATATACTTTTATTGTTTTCGTTTCTTTGTTTTTCCTCTTTTTCTTTTTTTTTTTTGGTTGACTATCTTTTCTTCTTTCCTGTTTGAAAGTAATTTTTTTTCCTTTTTATTTCTCTGAATGTTTTCTTCTTTCTTTCTCTTGATTTATTTTTCTTCTCTTCTTTTTTTCATTTATTTTTTTTTCTCTGGTTTTTTTTACAAATTTCAAAAGAAGCTTAGCCTATAAATAAAATATTGTTATGAAATTCGCTTTTATAAGATACACTCCGTATCACTGGATCGCGGATATTTTATTCAAGAGAAATACAGTTCAAAGTTCTTTTATTCACAATTATATTTCTTTAAATGTAGGATTATTTACAAATTATTTTTGGCAATACTTTCTACTGCTTAACTCAAATGTTCTTTTTCCACTCTACGGTCTTTCCCAAATATTCTATTTATAAACATTTTTGCCATCATATTACTAGTACCTAATTTCATGACTTGATTCTTAATTCGTTAACCTGCTTTTGTTGGTATCCGTTTTCATCGGTCTGCAGCTGCATGATGCCTCGTAAATGTATATTTGAATTCTTTTCTCTTTAAGGAATTTATTATTTTTAGAAAATGCCTTAGCTGGAATCAACTAGATTTGGGATTTCCGTAACAATATTTTACCAATTTGAAATTTTCAAGGCTCAAGACGAATACGGAAATAAGGAGTAAACGGGTGATATATAATTATTTGTATGGAAACAAGTTTGGAGGAAAACAAGTAATTGTTCAGTGAGAATGAGAAAATTGAGAACGTAGCATACTAAAGCTCGAATTTCTTTCTTAGATATATTGAATTAATTAAATGAATTTTTTATTTATACTTTATGTTTATTTATTGGGCCCTATTTCATTAAAGTGAACTTTGTTTACTTTGGCTTATTATATTACCATCGACTTTCCTTTTGTGTATTTGTCGAATTGGTTATGTGTATTTCTATTTTTTTAGATTATTTTATTTGAAATCAATCACCACGCTAGTGATATGTGCATATGTATGTGCGCTTTCCTTTAATGATATTTGTCCCTAACTTGCAAGAAATGGTTGCGAACAATATTTTCCCCCTAAATGCTGCGACAAAGTTAATCTGATAATCAGACGAAATTATAAATATATTGATATGCGCTATAGAAAAAATGATCCCTTATAATGCCATTGGGTGATTTTCACATTCGTTAATTTTCAATTCTTTCCTTTTATGTTTGATTTTGTGAATAGCTACAGGACTTGTTGTAACTTTGTTTTCATAACGGCAAGATTAGCTAGCAGATTTTCGAAGATGATCGAAATTTATTTAGAAGGGGGTAAGTTCGGATATCCCTACGGTTCAGGGGTGCATGAAACCTTCGGCCTATAAGAAACCTTCTAACTAAGAAATGCAGGACATTCGCCCGTTACGTTTCTTAGGATTTGAAACCGAAAAATTGTTTAAAAAAAAAATTATGAGACGTTATCTAATTCGTCTAAAAAAATTATATGTTTGGGTCTGTGTTGTTTAATTTTTATTAAATAGGGAAAGGACTTCGCTATTCTTGTAATTATTTAACTCACTATTTATCACTGCATATCACCTATATTTGTTTCCCATAGTATTACTACTATTTTCCTTTTTTTGTATATATTTTATAACTCACTGCTGTTATATTACCTTTTTTCATTTAGATTTTTGGAATTTAAATTTTCACAATTCATCAGAATTTTGTTGTTCAATAGCTATTATTTAGTTCCCTTTTCTACCTCTTCAGCAAATATATAGAAAATATATTTAACTGAAAAATCCTCTTGTGTTCTTTTCTTTTACCTTACCGGACGATTGCTTATATGTAAACGAGAGAAACAACAGTTGTGTAGAGCGTTACCTAGCTTTGGGTAGCTGTACCAGTAATAATATATCTGATTGGCTGCACGCCGAACAAGCCACCGACGATAAAGTTAGGTTCTAGTAGCGGATGCTGTAGTGCACAAATACACACGTTGGTTGCCCACTGGTCTGAACTCACACCCTGTTGTTATTGAGCCACTCGGTTGTTCCTTCTCACTCGGGAAATTATTTTTTCCTTTTGTTTTGCAGCACTTCAGCCTAAGAGAAGCAAATGTCTTCCACCTCAATGGTTTTCTCAACCGTTTTCCTTTTCCTTTTGACGAGTTTGTGCAGGTACATGTAAGAGAAAACTCGTTGTAATTTGTTTTGCTTATTGATATATATCAGAATCTTTTTTTTTATTCGCTTGGTTTTTCTCCTTCTGTCCCCTCCTGGGGGTTTCGTTGTCTTGGCTTGTTGCTAGAGTCCTAGAGTTGAGGTCTCCGCGCAGCGGTCTTGCGGTTTTGCGGTACTTTCGTTTATGTGGCATCTTATGGGCTTTATTCTCCACGCCATTGCCATTGTGTGCTCGCAACAAGCACCTAATTTTCCTTGCTGTTTTTCTGGTTTGCTTGCTTCGTTGTTGTCCTTACCCAATAATGCGTTTCATCCCTTATTTGGTTGATATTATGTGATTTCATCGTAGATTTCAGCATAATTTATGGAAGTGCGTAAAGAGTTTAGTTTTCTTTTTTCCATTTTTATTTGCAAAATTATTAATATAATTCCCTTTTATTTAAGCAATTTTATGTTAAATTTCCTTACTAGCATGATTTTTTTACCACTGCTCCACTAAAAGTTTTTAAGGTTTCTTCTTTTCGTGTCTTTTTTTTCTCAATATCTCTTTTGTTTATTTTTTTTATTTCTTTTGTGTTTTAAGTCCCTGCTCGGGCGCCACTTGTGCGGGCATAACTTGCTCGTTCTCTGGGGCTGGGGTAGTTCAGCGGTCCAGGACCAACAGTTCGTGTTTACTTGCCGAGACGTCTCATCGCGCTCGCCGCTCGCGACCGACTCCCTTCAACTAAACTTACTAACTTCTTTTACTTACTCATTAATCTACCTTATCCCTACTCTTATCCTACTTAATCTCTAACTTATTCTCTAACTTATTCTTTACCTTACGCTACCACTCTCCCCCCACCAGAGACAGAGAAAGTGTGAAGTCAAATTGAGGTCCGACTTTGACTCCTTACAATATATTATCTGCCTAAAAATGGGTTCCTCTTAAAATTAATATGATAGACATCGCGATTAGTTTTTTTCTTAATAATACCAATAATACAGATATCAAATAAAAGCACTTGGAGAGTAGAATACCAAAAGTTAGTGGTGGGAATGTGAGATTTGGCCCCCAGCGAATATAGCTTTCTTATTTGTTTGAATATCGTGCTAAATTGGGGAATTTTAACCAATCTGTGTATTTTCATCGCAATTTGTTGCAACTCTCAATTGATTTAGATATCAGCGTACTTGCGAAGACCTTTGATGATAATTTGAACCCATCTTTGCATGATCTTCAATCAAAACTAACATTCCATCCGTTTGTTCTTTCGAAGATTTGCTGAAATTATTTATTTTTTATTGCTCCAATGAATTTACACATGTATACGAAAAAATATTTAAGATTGTTCATATTGTCAAACCACTCGTAGTGCAAAGAATTAATAAAAGGATTATAATATCTCTTCTGTACTGGCTGCGCTTAAACTCTTCAATGAGCTCTTCCTTCGAGGCCAATAGCTGAAAACATCGCATTTTGCTCTTGTTTTTCCAAATATTTTATATGAGGAAATGTCATTTTTATTAGCTTGTACAAAATTTTAGTTAGTTTAGTATTCTAAAATATGGTCGACGAACTGAGTTAACTAAAGATTTCTTGAACAACCAGTCCAACATTAGGGACTGTAAAATGATACTATACTAAATGAATTTATGTCAGCAATTGCAAATGATGACAATTGGATCAAATAGACGCTTTACTATGATAAATAAGCATACAACCTCAAAAAAGTGAGAAAATAAAATTGAATTACGCCTAATTTTGTGTGGGCATGGTCGATTGTTTCCATTTTGGGAAGTAAAGAGGAGAGTTTCGGAAAGTGAATGTGCAAAGTTTTAGTCTTCTAACTTTAAAAATTTCCGAGTAACGAGTTAACATTCAAAAATTTTTGTTAAAAAAAAAACGGAGTTGCGTTCAGTTTATGCTCCACTTCGCGCTTCCGCTCTGACAAGCATGGCTAAATCAACTCCGAATTTCGCGCTGTTTAAGAATATATGTATTTTATAGGATATCTGAAGCTTCCTGTTGGATGTTACATACATTATAGAAAAAATAAAATGAGTATATACCCATCTTGCAGTGGTGGGTATAAAAAGACAAAGTACAAAGTAACGGTGCAGAAAGCATGTCAAATAAACTATTTATGTAATAATGTAACCCTAATATTACATATCGGCGTAGGATAAGTTATCTACTGCATACATTTACAAATATTCTCGATCGCTACATAAATATAACCACTGTACAGTAAGACTACATTATATACACAAATACTTTTAAAAGTTTTCTTTTTTTAATCAGATATATATTTTTTTTGTAGGATAAGGGTGTAATGCATTGTGAGGACCCAAAGTCGTTCCTCGTTTTGGCCTCACGGGTTCCCCGTCTCTGGTGGGGGAAAGAGACTAAGATAAGATAGTAATATATTCGGAATAGATTAAAAATAGAATAGGGTAATATTAGTTAGTGAGGCAATCGAGGTTTGGGCTCCGACTGAGAGAGTCGAGTTTTGGTCGAACGGTCGCGTTTTTCAGCTGTCAGCGCGAAAACATAGCGGGAGTAATAGAAATAAGGTCAAATAAAGGAGTAATAGAGAAAATAAAGAGTCCCTGTGAAATTACAAATTTCTTGTGTTTTTTCTATTGGGACGCTGAGCTGCCCTAGCTTAGGAAAGGGACAAAAGTCCTCACAAGTGGCGCCCGAGCAGGGACTCTTTATTATTTTCAAATGGGAACGCGGGTGACAACTTGGAAAAAAAGAGAAAAAAAAAAACAGCAATTCAACAAAGACAAAGTTTTATGTGCAAAACACACAATAAACAAACCACAAACAATGGAAAAAAAAGGCAAGAAAATTCATGCAAAAAAAAAGGAACAATGTCTTAAATAAATTCTAGCATAATCGCGCAAAACTCCAAAATTAAGTGCGAAAAAAAGACCTTAAATATGAAAACTATATGGTCAAAGCAAAGAAAATACAAACAACAAACTCTCCGATTATCTTACTGAATAAGGGATGAAATGCACTTTACATAAAGTGCATGCAAAGACGCCTAAAAACGAACACGCAAAAACAACGCCGGGCATTTAGAAGCCCATAACAATTCACATAAAACCAACTACCGCAATGTCATCGCCGCGATATCGTTACTCGGCACAAAGAGAAGAGAAAAAAATCACAGAGAAATCCGCAGCGGATTGGGCGATCGCCAAAAGAGCGTTGTTGCAGAAAAATAAGTAGTTGAGAAAAAGTGCTTAAACTATGCGTGTCGGCTGCGAGCCGGAAAAAATAAAAATATACAAAGTACAAACGAGTGGGAGAACAAAAAAAAAAAAACATCTGAAAAGTGAAAATAAATTACAAACCAGTTTAACTTGAAAAAAAAGAAAGAAAAACAAGAAAACTTACATACAAAAGGAACAATGTCTCGAATAAACCATACCATAGAGTAAAAACCGAAAATATACAAACTTAATCTGCTACCATATTCGGGAACTGAAATTGAGTCAAGTGAAAACTTGATGTGTTTGCAAAACGCATGTAAAGAGAAGTACAGACGAAAAGTGTGACGTAAGAAGCAAAGGGTCATTAACAATCGCGTGTGTTTGTGAGTGCGTACAAACAAATTTGCGAGTTTACATATACAAAAGAAGCACTTTTGCATAAAACAAAAATAGAGAATTTACTCAAAAGGCACAACATATTGTGTAAAGGTTAACACAAAATTGTAAAAATTAACGAAAACAAACTTACCGACGAAACTAAAATTAAACAATTGCAAAAAAAAATAATCACGTAAAACCAAGGGCAAATGAAGGTCAAGCCAGACCACAAAACTACAACATTTCTTGTTCTTCCCTAACATAATTTCTGATCGAAGAGGAAGCATTAATAAAGGGATATATGAGAGCATGGGTAACGTATACTGACAGTTGAGATTGAAAAGAGAAAATCGAGAAATCCAACAAGACATCGAGGGTTGTAATACAAAAGTGCCAAGTGGAAAATAACTTCTTTAGCCTCCTATGTTCTCACAACGCTATGAAAGTGCAAATGCTTTGCTAACAAAAAAAAAAATAAAAAAAAAGGGAGAGAAAACAAAATGTGAGTGCAGTTTGTTATGTATCATATGTAAGTAATGAGGTGCCCTGTTTGCTAACGGCGTCATTAGCATATTTTTACCAAAGCAAATAAAACGAAGGACAAGCCAAGATTAAACACATCCACCAAAAGAAAAAAGAATAAAACAAAGGAGAAGTTATCGGGAAGAAGAAGATCATGCATTAGTCCCACAGACAAACGTGCACTAATAAATGAATGCCGATATCCACAAATCAAATAATTATACGTACAGTGAATAATCGAAAAGCAGTCAGAATATGCGCCTAAAGAAAATTACAAAAGGAAAAAAATATAAATTGCCATAAACTAGAAGCCAAGAAGAAACGTTGAAAAAACCAGAAGCTGTACTCAAGCCACCCGACAACTGCCAACCAACCTTTAGCGTGTCTTCATCCACAACAACCACCCCAAGAACCTTCTCAAGTAGCAGGACAACAAAACCAACAACCTCACCACACACCAGGATAACAATCAGCGCAACTACCACACCAATCGCAATAACAGCAGCAATAGCAACGACAATTTCTTCAACATCAAGGACAAAACTCCAGCAACAGGTACCACACAGTACAACAGGGTAGGAATCCAGGTCAGTAAGCAGTTTATATATTACTAGTTCGAACGGAATATGAATCAGTGTCCTTGGGCACAGAATGTAGGTTTCGCCACGGCAACCAAACCCCTAAACAGGCGACCCAATTAAAAAAAAAACAACCGAATATTAGCGATTGAACAACATAATTCCAAATTATCGCGAAGTATAAATTGACCACTGTTCAAACTGGATCGAAACATTCTTGCAGTAGTGCGATCCTAAAGATCGGAAGTAGGGATACAAATTGCATATATGATTGGTCAATATATTGACCGGAAATACCAAAATTCTGAAAATAGGTTTAGTTTCCCAAGCCAGTAGTGCAACTCCGTATTCATAATTTGAAAAATTTCATAAAATTTGGAAAAGGAATACGAAACTTATGGTAAAGGGTTACTTGTCCGTACAGCAAACATAATCGAGAAATAGAGAATTAAAGCAATTCCCTACTCGGAACGTTTCATAACGCTGCGAAAGGAATTCAGAGATTTATCGTACAGATTGGATAAGGCTAGAAATCAAACTAGTTGAAAAGGCAGATATAAAAGAAAACCCCAAGTTAACGAATGTGAAAACACAAAATTGCATTGCGCAGGACCTCAATACACCCCCGACATTCGTCCATTACACTTATCAATCTTTTAAAATCTTTCTCTTGATAATCAGGTCAACTTCGCCATAATATTTAAGCAGAGCAAATATAACGTAAATTCAAAGTATTGTATATAAAGGCTAAGCTACTAACCTCTAGAAATTATGCAGGCCAAAAAAAAAAAATAAAATAATAAGAAAAAAACAAGTTAACCAAAAAAACAAAAAAAGAAAAAAAGCAATAGCCAACAACATTCAGGGAAGAAATAATATAAATAAAAAGAAAAGAGGAAAACAATCTAAAGAAGAGAAAAGAGAACATCAGAGCGCCCAGGGCACTTCCATTCTTGTTTAATTATTTGTATTACTAACCCTAATTAAGTTAGAATAAGCCATCTCGGTCTACATTCACACACCGTCACCACTCCACGCGATGCACGCCGGCGACAACGCCCTAAGGGGATTCTCCGAGACGCGGTGGAAACCTCGAGACTCGACATGCAACACGACCAGCTCAACATCGGCTGCGACGACGGAGGAATGTGAGACTCCCGATACCGCCGAAACTAATAATTCAAACGAACAGGCGACGCTAGATGGCGCACTAGCGGCCCTGGCGCTCATCGAACCAGATAACCTGCAATGCCGCCACGAAATCGTGGAAAATCACACGATCGGCCAACGCCCTGCCGCCACCGCCGCACATGAACGGCCACCCCTGGCCGCCGCATCTCATCCTAACGCTGGAAAACCATCGCCACGCCCATGGGCACGAGTAGAGAGGGGCCAGCAAATTTTGCTACCCTTAAGTCACATGCCACGGTCGGTACAGCAAGCCGCCGCTTCGCTGCAAGGCGCCAAGGAGGAAGTCTTCTTCGAGGGGAAACGACGGTACCGGTCTATCCTTAACCACCGCCAGGAGTGGAGGGTCATGGAATTACCCTGGCTCCCACCCGGCGTGCGCAGCGCTCCCCGCATCCAAGTCGAGGACACCACTACACGGGCGTTAAAGCGCGTCCACGTGCAAGACGTGAAGTCCGTCACACAACCCGGGTCTACCTGTCCCCAGCCGAGGAGCAGTTCCGTACGACACTAACGACAAATGTCAACCGAGTAGCACAACGACAACAGCAGAATCACCGCAACAGCGTCAACAATTACATCAATAACAATCACAACAACATCAACGGCACTCGCTTAACCAACGGTGGAGACAATAGCAACAGAATCACCAACAGCGTCAACATTTCCCAACTATTACCAAAACAACGGCAACAGGTGGCTATCGCCACGATCAGAAAACGGCTAGAGCCGCAACAAACCCACACAACTATAATCACAGCACCAGCAACTACCACCGCAGCAGACAACGACAACAGCTATCACCCGCTCAACGTCGCTAGCGTTAACATTAACTGTTACCGCAACGACAAACAACGACAGCAATGACAATGAAAGTCACGACAACTACGATAAAATCAACGCCCCAACAATCATAATACTACGAACCACACTCATGCCAACCGCAAGAAGCGCAGATGCGCCCATAGCGGCCAATGTTGGCACGATCCGTACCTCCCTGGCCAGTGATCCGGCGACTCGGGGCCGGAAAGCCAAAGGCACACCAACGCTGACGGGACTAACGGCCAACGATCCGACAAGCCGATGTCGGAAAGCCGCACCAAGTCACGATGGCACCCTGCTCTGCTCCGGCAACAGGTTCTGCGTCATCGTCTACAATGGCACCCTGCTCTGCCCCGGCAACAGGCTCTGCGACCGCTCATCGACATAATAGTCATCATCATCAGCAGAGACGCGACTGCAGCAACCTACAACAGCGCCACACCGAAGCCGTCATCGACTGGCCAATACCGGAAAGGCCACTGCCACTTCTCTTCCCCCCGAAGAACGGAGAATCTGTGAGGACTCAAAGTCGTTCCTCGTTTTGACCTCACGGTGAACCGTCTCTGGTGGGCGAGAGAGGACTGCTAGGAAGTAAGGTAGCATAAGATAG
>NW_024004043.1:0-26930 GCF_014805625.2 Glossina fuscipes | reverse complement strand
TCCCCAACCAAGATGAGACTTTTATTTCTATAGACATTCACACCACTTGGTGGAATAAGACATCCTCTTGATTGAGTAAAATAAAATAGATTTAGAGCATCGCTTTAAAAGATGCCCTGATCGCAGTCATTTATTACTATGTAATAAGGCCAACGGTCAAATTAGGAAAGAATTACGAAAATCAAAGCCATTCAGATCTGTACCTTTTTTTCAAAAACAGATCATACAAGCACATCAACAAAAGTGGTGTAGAAACAAATCAATAAACTAAGTAGGAGTGCAAAATAGAATGAAATTTCTGCTATTTGCACTCGCAACAGAGCCTTTATTGGGTCTTATAAGATTTACAGTCACTTTGGGAAAATGTGGTATGAGTATTCCTGTGATATCAATTTCTCCAATGTTTTTACCAAAAATTTGTTCAATTTCTCTTTCGAATACTGATGCTATTGACAGAAGTGCCATATTCCTGGAAACCCCTAAATCGGCCTTAGAGCTCGAAATCTGTCTGTTCAAATCAAAAGGGAGCAAGCATATCATACCACATGATCAATGGACTAGCTAATTCAATTTAGAAGGAATTCCTGGATCTATATAATACATTACTTTCAATGGCTCCATACAAAGCAATCAATATCCTGGAATCAATTGTGGAAAAGATTTCAAGCTGGGCATACTACTGACACAAGATATACATTTGTACCTATGTGATGCAGAAAATCGGCTGATGCGCATTAATAATTGTGCATGCGCGGAATGTTCTCGAATTCACGTTTTCCAACAAGGTGAACTCCCTGAAAAACTTTCCTTGGCGAAGTCTTGTACATATTAACACCATTTCTTACCTTACCAAAATGCTCGTTTTAATCAAGATTGACTGTGGTCTGATAATTTATGGCAATAGCTACAAATCTAATATTAACAATCTCAACTCGGACTATCACCAACCCCTTAGAGCCAGTACTCACACTGTTCGCACGACACTCGTTAACAATATCATAGCTGAAACTGGTCTCTCACTTTCTAAAGTAGACGGCTATTATAACCAAAAAAGGTTACGATTCGAAATCGACTGCTGCGCGTATTGTTTTTATTATTATTTATTTACTAGTTACAATGTGCATTTCAACCAATGTAAGTATCATATAGTCAAACATTATCGACATCATAAATTTATCACTAAAGATAAAAATTAGAAAAAAATGTAACACGAAAACAGCCGGAATTCGTCTGATCTTTAACCGGGCCGAATATGGTCTTACATTACAGCTTGTTCAAGTGTTTGGCAATCTTCGATTTTATGGCATAAGCGCTCATATCAAAGTCCATCAAGATGTAGTTCCCATTATATTGTATACATAATTTGCGGATATGATCATTGTTACCATAATTTCTTCTGTAGTAGTTGATTATAAGCAATCGAAAATGCCCGGACAGTCGCTGCGCAACTTTAAGTATATTTAAGATAATAAGTACTCAGAATCATATATACATATTGTGTATAACCGAAGCATGAAGCATAATTCGTTTGCTTTTAAGAGTGGACGGCTTTATAAGCGCTAAACGATTCCTCGATTCGATATGATGGCAGACAGATGTTAGGAGTCCAGTGCAAACAACGTAGGTAAAACACTAGAGACTTTTTGTACAGGCTCAATTTGTTTACGGTAAAGATCATATTGCGGATCCCAGATAATCTAACATTATTTCAGAATAGGTCCCACTAGCGATATATACAGCAACCAAGTAGTGTAATGCTTGATGAAGCCCAATGTGCAGCATTTATAAAAATTGTCAAGATCCTCCCTGAAACTAAATTTGTGCGTGATAATTACTTGAGCTGAAGATCTGCTTAGCGTCATTCGCATATGTCAACACACGAGAGTGTTTTATTATATTTAGCAAGTCATTTATAAGCAAAACAAAGCAGGACTGAGACGACTACCTTGAGGAACTCCCGAGTGTACTACAACTTCTTGAGAGGTTACTTTGCTCTACATGTAGAGTACTTAGGATTAGATATGACTGTATCCATTTCACAAAATGTTTGTTAAAGCAAATATTTTTCAATATATTTAAGAATGTAGTGACTGACCTTATCGAACGCATTGCTGAAACTTGTGTACATTATATGAGTTTGTTTCTGATCAATAAAATCTTAATTTATTAACATAACGAGTTTGAGTAAGTTGTAAGTTCTGAGTAATCAGAAGCAATATACAGATTATATAGTTTAGCCAACTGTGCATATAAATTTACGACACAGTTTCTTAGTACATAACTAGGTACACCATGAGGGCTAGCTTTATCCATATGTAACATGTGTAGTGTAGTCAAGCAAATTCAAGGTTACATTGTCATTGTACGGAAATCTGGCTTTCTTGTCTGGATTAATGTTGATGATATTGTTACAGACATAGTCATACACATATGCTTGCGGTAGAGCTTTACGATTTTTGCCTAGTCGTGCTCAGCCGCAAGTATGACGTCAATTGTTTTTCCTTTTTTAAAGGTATTCCTGCTTAAATGCCGTAACCTGAGACATGCTATACGTCTGTCTGTAAGGCCCGTTGTCTGTAGTGTTCGCTGTCCGTTGGTTCATTCTTTGTCCGTTAGTCCGTTTTCCCTGTCTCTTACCCTCACTCGCAATTATACCCTCGCATACCCCGCCTCAGCGGTGCGTGCAGACTGCTTAGTTTGTCATCATTCCTCTTTTTCCTTATTTTTTCTTCGTAATTAATCAATAAAAAAAAATGCAACTGCTATTAAGGTATAATTTATGTTTCAATTCCCTTGTTTTTTCTCTTTCTTTTCTTTGATACATAAAACTAGTTTCAGCGATATTTATATTTGCTTAACCATGTATGGAAGCAAACAAGCAAATAATAAACAGTAACCTAAAAGCTGCATAAATATCAACGTATAAGAAAATCTAATACAAATCCAAACACCACATCTACGGTTCAGTTAGTGGATGACTTAAGAGTGAAAGATGCTGACGCACTATTAATACTTCCCGTATTGTGACACATCAAATCCCCTTCCGCAAAAAGAAAAAAAAACAATCAACACAATGATCATTATGTTCTTTAGTGCTCTCAGCTCGAAGACAATCCATTCTTGCAGACAGCATCCAAGACTCTCTCTTTTTTTTCACCAAATGTAGATGAAAAGAAGGTTACCGAAGATGTGCCAATGCCAACGGTATGATTGACAAATAATAATGCAAACAATTTTTTTTATGCTATTCATTGGGTAAAATCTTGGTTGAAATACATCTTATATAATCCGGCTCTGATAATGGATTTTTGCTCATATTACACATATTTTATTTGATATTTTTCCTTTTTGTCTAGTGTTCAAATTTCCGTTGCTTTGCGTTTTGTTTCGTTGTTTTCTTTCTATTAGTTTTTTATTCTTTTAAATTTTTTTTCTATATACCCGCAGATAAACGTAGGCACTTGATTATTTTTCTTCTTTTTTTTTTCTTAATTCTCTTTAATATAGAAAATGCTGTTACTAGGTATTTGCTATTGGCCGTATCTTCATTGCCGTAAGTTGCAAAAGTGCAATAGTTTATTTTTATGGTAACCACTGTATGGTAATCTTTGTATTTCAATTTTTTTTATGGATACATGAATGCGTAATAGTCCTTTAGGTTCTTCTCGACATTTCGTTTTAATGCGGGTTTCAATAATTTGTGTGTTTTAAAACATTATAAACATACTTTAAAAATTAACATTTTTCTTGAAATTTTAACCCCTCAGTATGAGTAATAAATTAATACTTTTCTTTAACTATGTATTTTTGTAACTCAGCCTACCTAAACTTTACAACCTTCGCCGTGAACCTCTGCTTTATAACTCCTCTTTTTTCCTATCCTCTCAAAAAACAACAGCAAGATCAAACATAAAAGAAAAATAGTTCTCTCTTGCGTAATAGCGCTATGAAGAGAGAGAGAGAGAGAGAGTTATGAATAGAAGTTATCAATAACAATAGGCCGTTATTATGATTTTGTTTACTCTACTGGGATAGAGCAGTGGTCAAAGCAGACCGACGGAAGTCCTACACCTCAAATGTACGCAGACTTTACAACGTATACCGCTTGAAATAAGTCAGCAAATAAATTTGCAACTTCACTATCATCTGCAGATTCAACGTTCTTTAAATTCATGGACGAAGGATAAGCGTTAGCTTTCCTTTTCCTATTAACGAAGCCATAGAAAGATTCTTTCCTTAAATTATTTTTCACCACCCGCAAGTAATTGCAAAAAGACAGCTTATTCCGCGTATTATACTCCTTGCGGGCAATAACAAACTATACATAGTCAGCAATTACCTTCCAGCTCCTGTAGCTTTTGTAGTTATAAATCTTGTTTTTTTTTATTTTTTAGATACTTTAGTTTTCTGTTGGACCATGAAGGGTTAGACTTGTTGTTGTGCTCTAAGCACGGAAATAGATGAATGATAATCAATAAAAATAATAAAAATAAAATACCTATTAGAGAATAAATCCACCTCTTCTTCGAGATTAGATGCAGAGAATTGGGTAGCAGTTTCCGGAAGATAAGTCCATGGGTAATAGACTATTTAAATTCTAGTAGTCGGTGTGCTTAAAATTAAATTGCTAGGACACGCCCTGTGTACTTCTTGGGACCTTCCCTTGGGGTTTGATCAATCATTTCAACCCGCCCGCTATCTCTAGCTGGATCTAAACTTACCTATAAAAGTCGAAGTGCAGATTTCTAACCCTAGGGCATGGTCACCGAAGTCCTTTCGAAGATGACGAATAATGCCTTCCATTCAAGCTCGCACATTTCAGACCTTTGCCTTTACATTTAGGAAATGAGCAGGACTTCTTTGCTGTTGTACTAAGTAAAATGAATGGATATAGTCTTTATTGTTATGTTAAATACCACTTTTTTCTTTCGTTTTTTCCTTTCCCGGTCGCGGACGAAGGTTGAACAATAACGTATTTTTTTATTACGGTACTCTTAACTATGGCACAACTTATAATGTTTGTGTTTTAGGTTAGCTTTTTTTTGCGCGAAGAGAATGTGGGTACGTTAAGCTATGAAAACACATAAGGATGATTTTTTTGTAAGCGACAGCGTCGCAAAATCTTTCGGTCCTTATTGCCACTGCGAAAAAGAAAAAATAGGCTATTCAGCTGTTTTGTCTTTATATCGCACGGAATTGATCAAATGCTTTAACCAATCGTTCATTTTTTGCACAGATATCTATGTCACAAGTTTTTTTGATTATCCAAAATCCATTTTTACTGTAATCGACGTAAAAACACAGAGCATGCAAAAACGCGTCTGCACGAAAGTGTTTCAACTTTTCCAGCTGAAGACAGAGGTATTCTTCAAGCTATTAATCTTGCTCAGAAAAACAAAATCAAAACTGTTATCGTCACAGAGAGTGTGTCTGTTTTAAAAGCTATTTGGAACGACTTCGAAGTAGAGCGCCACTAGTAAATTAAGGAATATGACCAATGCTGATAAGACTAAGACACTTTCGGTGTCTAGTCATATCGATTTTTGGCAAGCTGAGCAAGCGGTGAAGCTTACTGCTTCTGCACCTCTAATAACGGACGATATCATGGAAAAGTTAAACTTCGCGGATCCTTCGCTCCTGTCATTCACTGAATCGTTTCCCATCGATTCAACATCGCAATCTAGTAGACTTTCTTGCAAGTTTGTTGTTATTGTTGCTATTGCTATTGTTATCGCTCTTGACGCAAGCGTGTGTGTTTATATATATGTAATGTTTTGTCACTGCTGCGGTAATATTTTAAATATCACACTATTTGTGTGTATGTGTTGTTCATATGTACTGTATAAATATTTACATGTTTATGCCTACTAATACTGCAAACACAAAAAACACGTCTTCTCGTCGACATCGTGTGAGTATGTTTTCTTTGCTTTGCAAGCAAAATATATAAATATTATAGAAATCTTCATAGAAACTAGAAACGCCTACGCCTAGTTATTGCTTTGTCGTGGATGGTGGCTATTAGTGCGCTATCCTTAGTGACACTGCCGCGGATTCCCTTATTGGTTTCCACCACCTTTGCCCTCCACTCGCTCGCCCTCTAGGTGTCGCAGTTTTGGGAACATCTTTGTGACAAATCCATCTACTGCATTTCAAACCTCAGCATTGTAAATCCTATCATTTAGTCTTATCGTCCTTGCTCGAATTTGATACAGGGAAATATTGACTGCTAAATATCTCCCTCGATACATGCGCAGGTCGGTCACTGTGCATGTCACTCATGTCTGAATTTGTGCAGGTAATTTTGGAAGTACCCATGGCCGGTCAAAAAGTGAGCCAGATATTAATATATTTCCCAACGCGTTCTGTCAATCCATTGCACTATCTTTATGATAAAAGCGAACGACCACTTCTCTTTTGTCGTTTTCTCCTATCGCAAATCCCATGCCCCCGCCGCTCTTCTTCTTTTAGGAGCTTAAAAAGTAACTGTTTGCCTGATAGTGTCCTTTATCAGCTGCCAATGCTGTGGCGGTATATTGCTACCAAATTTCGATTCACCTGTTTAACGGTTAAGGCTTGCGTCCCCACAGAGCTTTTATACAAAATGAACAAGGTCACCACTGCGCCTATTATTTTCCTCCTGCAGTTTTCTGGTCCATACAAGTTTGGTATAATTCTTACTAGTGTCATCAAGTATTCTGTGTCATGGTTAAGGTTTAGTTGATGATCTATCATGACGCCGAGCTAATTTAGCGTTGAAGAGTAATATACGGTGTGCTTTACCCCTCGCAGTGTATGTACTTTTACCCTTTTTCAGCTATTTATTAGCACTGCTTCTGACTTGTGCTCGCTCTGTGCCCAAACTCCCCACATTCACTCGTGACTGCTTTGAAAGCTTTTTCTTCCATTTCTGCAGCATAGTTTGCGGTCATCACAATCGCCATAGTTTGAAAAAAAAATGCACACAGGATTGATTCCTGTACGATGTATTGTGTAGATTTGTCCCTTTGTCACTTTCGCTGGCGTACTACTAGAACTCTATTTAACTGTCCAACCGGTAACCCGGCCTTCTTCTTCCATGTTGTTACACGTTTTTCAAGAGTTGTCCCGTGAGTGCTCATAATGGTAATTAAGAGAAGAGGATGCATCTCCCCATTTTGAAACGGTATGCTTTGTTCATCTACTTTTCCTGCCTTCTCCAAGTTTGATGCCGTAAAAAATACCCTGATGTAGCACTTTGCAAGGTATTCGCTACCTTGAATTTCGCCACTTCGCCATCACTGGTGCAATTGACGTAAATTTCCGATTCTGCTACTACTTTCCGTAGCGTATCTTTACGTCCACCCCTGAGAAATTGCATCTTCAGCACCTCAAATGCCAATAACAGACTGCGTCCATTTTGCTATCCGATTCCAGACGCCACACGTTAAAGTTACGACCGGTAATTTATTATAGAAATTTTTCACAGTTTTCTTGATCATACACTGTAATTCGTTGTATGTCTGCTGATCATCTTATAATGTCCATTGTTTGCCTTCAATACCACAGGATGGTTCTGTGAGCTACTGCTTGTCATTCTTCTCATTAGTGCGATTTAACAGCAGTCGCAGTTATCATGCGACTTGCAAACGTAGATGCAGGTTTTCTTTTATGCCAGTAGCCATTTCGCTGCGGTTGTAAGTGACGTGAACGTGAAAGCCACACTCGTCGCCCGCTATTGCAAATTTAGTCGGGAACTAATCGATTGAATGCAAACGTTCGCTCTCCTTGTGGCTGAGAAAGACGCCAGTACAGGTTTCTGATCTCCACGTTCATAGGGGGGAGCGAAATTCGATGCGTAACTAGAACCGAGTGAATGGTTTATTGTTCCAGGCACGTGGCTTTGACGGGCTAGTTACTACGGTAGTAATAGGGTAGGTTTCCCACAAAC
The DNA here is from genome assembly GCF_014805625.2 of Glossina fuscipes. Lineage (NCBI taxonomy): Eukaryota > Metazoa > Arthropoda > Insecta > Diptera > Glossinidae > Glossina > Glossina fuscipes. The sequence continues at coordinate 19,000 of NW_024004043.1, read as the reverse complement.
ACTCCACAGACGGTTGCACTAAAGAAATATATGTAGTAAAACCCTTATGAATGGAAACGGACGAACGAAACTTACTTACCGGATAAGATGATAAGATACTCCGAAGTTAGGTCCAATGACACCTCTATGCTACTTTCTCCCAGAAAAACACATAAATGGCTCATTTTTTATTCACATATAACGGATTTTATGCTTATAGTTTATTATAGGATTTTTTATAATTTATAACAATAATAATATAATATAAATTGAAATAAAGAGATGGAAACAAAAAAAAAAAGTTTCGAATAATAATAAACATAAGTCAAGCAATAATATATGTATATCAATACAAGAATAAAAATGAAATAGGTAGGACCATAATATGTTACGGATTGGACACTGAAGCTAATTATCGTTGTTGTGCGTGTACAACGTGAGATTAACAGATGTTACGGATAGCATATGATTTCTACCCTCGTTGGGTTTCTCACTTTACTGTCTATCGCGATTTATTCGCACACATTTCTATATTGTTTTAAAATTTTCAAATCAGTAAAATTCACTTATAAACAATTACTCTTTTCCAGTCTTTTCAAGAAATGATTATCAAGAAGAGCAATTGGCAGGCCTGATATATTAGCATGCATGGGAAAGAAAAGTGAGAAATGAAAAAGATAGCTGCCAAAGAAAAAGAGAGAAGTATTATGAATGGAGTGAAAGAAATGTAAAAGAAATGCGAGTTGATTACTTTGTGTTTGTAGTGAAAAAAAATGTATCAAAAAGTTCCTTAAAAATCTTATGTTGTATTAAAAACTCCTAGCCGCTTTTTTTTGTTCGGTTTTATATTGGATATTATGGGAAAAACATAATTATGGAAAATGAGAAGCTTAAAAGCTAAGACGAATAATTATCCAAAAAACCAACAAATGACAAAAGCGAATTTGAGCGAAAAACAATTCAAAAATTTTAGAGAGTTGAATAAATTTTTTTCAGTGTATGAGGCTATAAATAACTAAATAAAGAAGATCCCAAAGCAAACTAAAAAAGATACAGCACACAATTAAATTAAATAGGAGCCGATCATAAAGAAACCCACAGTGTGTGATTGATTTAATTAAAACGTCAAACAAAATTAATAAAAATCGCAAAAGGTACATTGTATACGATATCGTACATGTATGTATAAGTACAATTATTTGCAAATTTTTGTGTGTTTCACCATCAAGTGGTATAACGCAAACTGTAAACTGCTTTTAAAAATCGTAGCTAGAGACGACTTGCAAAAGTCTGAAAAGCTTTTTTTTTAAATCACGCACAGGCTTTCTCCCAATCACGCTATATTGCATTATTATCAACAGATTTGATTTCTGTATGTCGTATCGCATAGTCAAGCGTCGCTTTGAATGGTAAATTTCATAAACTAAGTTAACATAAATTATTATAAGTAAGTATTCTAATCTATCTGTAACATCGTAAAAGTAGGTGCAAATAAATACATTTTGCCGCCATAACTGACGTCAGTCAAATCGAATTATGAACAGTTTCATTGCAAAAATTCGTCTGGCACTAGTTGTTCAAAAGTATAATAATAGGTAAATATGTCATAGGTAAAATAGTTTTAATGTGTACAAAAACTTTCGTATCATATTAATATGGGTGGTAAGAACACACTGGTGGTAAGAACACGTCCGTTGTTAACAAGCTCAATCTGCACATCACGTTTATTTAGCTGCTAGAAGGAAGTGTCATAATTAAGCGAGAACCGGCTGAACCAAAATAAAGATTTGATGACTGTGTCAATACATACACCTACTAGACATATTGGTCAAAAGATTTGCTGTCTATGCCGGTACTTAATGTTTACATTAAATTTGTTGACTTTTGGAATTCTCTCGAGATACAATATATATTTTATATTGTTCCGGTTGCTCCTGTGCAGCAGCGAAAATATTGATAGGTTAAAAACAGGAACATTTTGCATCGTAATTTATATATTTTAAAGGCTTTGTTGCATTTGACGTTTAACAATTTTTAGATTATCGATTCTGCTTTGAGTTTTATTCATTCGAGTATATACTATATATCGCAATTACCCTTATATATATCATTATTACATCATTAAATTGATAATTCTGACCGTTCAGGAGATCTTTTATTCTTTTTTGATAATTTTTCTTTTTGTAAGTACTCAAGAAATATAGAAAATTTAATTCTTTTTCTGTTTTATATAGCAGAAATTTTTTTTGTAATGTTTTTATTGTAAAGAAAATATAAAAATGAATTAGAGTTTTCTTTATTGAGAAGAAAGTAGCATAGGGGTTGTCGAAAGTAACTTCGGGGTTCCGATAAAAAAATGGAGGGCCGACCGAGGTCATAAGATTAGCCTTTCCTTGATCCGCTTGTCTTCATACAGGTTAAAGCGCTTGTGTTTCTTTGATTTAATCGTATATGGAATAATAGTCGTCTGTGGAATAAAATTTTAAAGTTCTCCTACAAAATTTCTCCCGAACTAATTAGCTTCTCAATGACGTGTGTCCATCCGTTAATAGCCTCCAATATTTTCAGAGTAGCACCGGCGAGGAGTCGAACGCCAACTAAGGTTTACATTGCATAATCAGACGCAATAGTTACACAATTACACAACAATTACAGTGGCGTTATGTTACAGTAACGTATAGGTAAAAGGTAAAATATGTTAAGATTACATTTACAGGCACATTTTAAATACTCCATCCTTCCATTGTTACATTTATCAATGCACACTTCATATTCTTAAGATGAATGTGGATTAAAAAGTCACATTTGTTGGACAATTGTAGCTTTACAACCGACAGTAATGTCCCGACGAATCCCTCGATTGCTTCAGAAAGTTTGTTAACATTTGTTTACCTGACCCAGCGTACTTATTTAGGACACTCAAGCTATCATAATTTATCGTTCTGAAAAGGTTTTGAGAAAATCTTATTAAACAAAGGTTTAGGATATATTTTTACAACTAAGGAGATGAACACAACAATGCACAAAAGAAGGAGAGTACATAGTTTACATGTTAGCAGAAAAATTTGCCAGTAAGATTTTGTTTGGTTCATTTTTTCTTATACTCTTAATTCGCAAGATTTTGGTACAACTCGTTGACGTCGTGCTGACCGAAGTAGTTTATTTAATTGCGACATTATTTACAATTGAACATTACATTATTATAAACATTTATAGTTTCTATCACTCTTTCATCCTCTATAAAATTTTTTTAGCAATTATTTTAGTGTGTATATTAGTTTACTTTGAAATGTTTTATTGATTAATTTTTGTTGTTGTTTTTCTAACTATTTTTAATAACTTATGACAAACAACATGTAACTTTCGATCTATTTTGTTTTCTTCCTTTTTCATCTCTACGCCCTACACGCTTTTTCAGGCAATTTTTTTTTTTTTATACCAAAATTCTGTCATAGGACAAAGCTGTCCTTTATGAACGCAAACATTAGCCATAGAAGTAAACACAGTAAATATTACACAACGCAAAGTAAATCGTAAAGCGGTTAAATAGCAGACATACAGTCTACAGTTATGTCTACGACATCTTTGAATAGACCTCTTCGCCAATCACCCTTTCACCTAATATTATGCTATGTCTGTGGCATGCCTGAGGGTTTTTTCTTCAAAAATCCCATGAAAGCGCCCGAAGAATGTACATGTTGATCTGTTTCGTGCGCGACAAAAATGAAAGTTTTTGTATATTCCAACCATCGGGAAATGTCAGAGTGACGGCGAATTCCGCAAGCTCTCGCCAGATGAAATCATACTCGGGACAACAGCAATAAAAATTTTGCAAGGATGTAGCGAACGTAAGTCAACACATAACATTCCATCTGCTACAACCCGTAAGAGTTTAAATCAGTGAATTTTAGATTATCAGCAGAAACTTCGAGAGGTTTTTAACGATGAAGTTACTAGAAGGAGAACACTTTTTAGGAAATAAAAGAAGATCCTTAAACTCAGACAAAAAAGCAGAGCATATAAGTACTTACGAGAGAACATAATTTCCGCAATTATATCCCAAGAGTTCACTTTCAATTATAATGGAGAACGAATCAGTTTCGTCGTTTAATGATCTTGGTGTAGCTTTTAAGTTTAGTTAGTTGGCGTATATTGTTTTTTACGATAAACGTAAGTCCGAGCAAACGAAGACCACTTACATACAATTTACAATCAGGAAAGAGGAGAATTAGTAGAAATATTAATGGTAATAATGCGCAAATTACCTACTGCATGCAATTTTGAGACCCACCTAAGTGAGACTCATATTACGGCATCAAATTGTGGATTGATAAACGGATACAAAATCGGTTGCTGGAAATTAAAGATCTAAAAGTGGAGAGATCGTTAAGTACAGCCGCACAAAAGTACAAAAGCATAAAAGATACTGTAGGCATGTAACTGCAAAACGCAGCAAAAGTTTGACGCCATACAAAATATGCGCAGACCGTAGAGTAAAGATGAAGTTCGTGCAATAGTTGGTCTATTGAATTATTACGGCAGATTTTTCCTGAATTTGATTACAGTCTCATTTTCAATTATTAACTTTCAAAAGAAAAACTTACCGTTTGAATGGACTAGAGATTACGAGGAAACATTCAAAAGAGTTAAAAAATAAATGCAAGCAGATGTTGTACTAGTAAACTACAATACTAAATTGCCGCTAATATTAGCAGCACACTTTTCACCTCACGGTATTGATGCTTTTAAAAGTCACCGTTTCCCGGATAGAGCTGAAAAACTTATTCAAAGTGCTGCATAGGTATTGCCATCCGATCAACGACGATATAGTTAAATAATTCATGAAGCAAACGGAATTATTTTTAGCATAAAAAAATTTCACCAATGTGTTTATAGCCTACGGACAACGAACTCTTAAGTCAAATATTTTTCCCAAAATGTTAATATCATCGTCATCTGCATCTAGAGTGCAATACTATGCAATTTTTTTGGAATTATTGGATTTTGACGTACAATATAGAGATACGAAATTGCGAATGGTGCTGGTTTATGATCATAGCCAAATTCAGATATACACAGCAATATTGAAGAAGTGGATGTAATAGTTGCATTAATACGATTGACACACTCCCAATTTCTGTATTAGAGTTAGCTGTTGCAACTCGTAATGATGTCGAAACATCCTAATTAATAACTGCTCTCCAAGAAGGCGGAATAGTGCAACCGCATTTACGATGCGCTATTGGTCAATCTAAATTCTCGTTTCAACAGGCTGTCCCCTAAACAGTAAAGTTTTACAAGATTTATAAACAGTACGTTTAAAATGATTCGGATGAAACAATTGGCTAGAAGTTACTGCTGATGCAGAACAACTTATTGCTAGCATAGACACTGGTATTGAAAATGTGATAAAACATTAGGCAGGTTGTCACCAAACCATGAAACAATTGGCTATACATTGGGTTCGGAGTAATGGGATTATACAAAAACAGGGGCTTTTTATCGTGTAGCTATAAATGGACAAACCGAAAGATGTGTTGAAAAACTTACGTTAGACGATTAGTGTACATGGAAACGTCACATAAATCAACTTCGAAGTATTGGCCAGTATATCGAAGTACATTTTTCACTATGGAACTCTGCGTGCGTGGTGTAGTCGCATTTTTATTCTGTGCAAGAAATATTTCAATTTTTTTAGAGTATTTCTTAGCTTTTTTTTGCTTTATTCGTGTTTAATTTTAAAAATTCTCTAAAAGAATAAAGTGTGAATTTAATGCATATGAATATAATCACCATTTATGTGATAAAATCATTTTGGTTTATTGTAAGCAACAATTGAGCTTATTTCGAGTTCAACTGGCACTTAAAGAAAAACTTATATTTAATTAATAATAAAACTTAATATAAGTACAATAAAACAAATAAGAATGAAAAAAAAAGAAAATAAAAGAAAAAAAAACTCTTAGTAAAAGTGTCTCTTTTTGCCTTAATCTTTGTTTACAGTTTCTTTAGCTTTCGCTCTATATTTACAGTGGGCAGGGAAGTGAGAAATTTGCTTTAATTTGCTAAAAATTTGTGCAGTGGAATTTTTTAGTTTTTCTTTTTTTTATTCTTGATAAACCCCTTTTGTTGTTTTCACCTCACATGGCTTGTATTTATTGTATTTACACCATGTCGTGCGAAAACCGGCCCTGAATCTGAACGATCCATTTCTTGTTGGCTGTGTGATCGTTTTGGACATGCAAAGTGTGCTGGTATTATCGGCCGTGCTGCTGATGCAGTCCTTGACGCTTCTAAAGGTTTACGGTGGTCATGTCCTGACTGCAGAAAGCGGGACATTCATTTCTACAAACTCTTCACGGAGACGAGAAATTGTTTCTCAGGTTTGAGCAAAAATCTTGGCTCCTTGTGGGAGAAATTTGAAATAATCAAGACTAGGTTTGATGAGTGTCGTTATATTGCGCAGTCATCTTCAAAGCCGGGAAGTCCTTTTGGCTTGAGCTATGCTGAAGTGGCAAGGGTATTTCCTCCCATTGGTGTCACTCAATCTTCTCAGACGTCATCGCCTAAAACTAATAATGATAATAGTAAATCGTCCTCTCCTCCTGGCTGTTCGAGTGTAAACGCTGGTCGCCAAACTGGGCACGTCGCACAAGCTGCTCGTGGAAGTGTGGTTACCCCTTCTATATTTTCCCCAACTCATAACTCCCAGTCCGTGAACCCTGCTGCTCCTAGTACAGATGACATATGTTTGAAGGCAATTCCTCCCAGGAAGGCAATATTTGTGTCAAGACTGGCACCAGATACATCTGTCGACATAAAAAGTTATCTGGCAGCGAAAGCCCTTTCTGTCAATTTAAAGCGCGTTAGTATATTCAAATCGGCTCCTTCTCAATCTATAGCTATCTCATCTTTTAAAATTCTAGTTCCGACTAAAAATATGGATTTCATGTTAAATAAACCATTGTGGCCGGTTAGATCCTTAATTAAGGAATTTATCCCTGGGGATCAACCCCGTAATGCTAATGCAGTAGCTCTTTCCCTTTCAAAAAACTAAATATTTCTTTAGCCTCATTATGTCTCATTTATTGAAATGTTAGAAGCCTAAATTCAAAATTCGTTCTACTTTCCTAAATTTAGTGAGCATGAGCTGTTTGGCCTCCACTGAAACTTGGTTAAAGCTGGATCTACATTCGTCGGAACTTTTCCATAATTCGTTTCAAGTTTTCAGAAACGATCGATTGTATCGCAATGGTGGGGGTGTTTTAATTGCCATTTCTTCGGCAGTCTCCTCCTATCCATTTGAATTTCCAACTACTCCCGACGTTGAATTTATCGCCATTCGAGTGAAATTTCCTAATAAACACTAATATGTGACCTGCTCCCATATTCCCCCAAATTCGGATATCTCTGTATATAAGAAACAGACCACCCTCATTTGTGAAGTGGCCAAGCAATCTAAACCTAACGATATAGTCATTCCGTTGGGTGACTTCAATTTGCCTCAAGTCACTTGGTGTTACAGTGATAGTTCTGGCTGTTTGATTCCTACCTCAACATCTGGTAGAGCCGTTGTGTTCTTTAATGAATTATTTTACCATAATTTAGATTAATACAATGGTACCCCTAATTGCAATGGTAGATTGCTTGATCTTTGCTTTGCCAATTTTTCTGAGATTTGCGTTAATCGTTGTCTTCCGTTTAGTTTATCTGAGGATCCATATCATCCGGCATTGGATATTGTCTTTCATTACAAGCATGTTGGTTTGTTGAACTTCTATAACATTCCAATTTCAAATATTTGATATAAATTTTATGATTTCCATAAAATCAATGTTTCCATGCTAAAGTCACATCTTTCTCATATTGTGCTTGCCTTTTCAGAAGGAAGTATTGATAGCTTACTGTCGTCGTTCTACAGTATATTAAATCAAGCAAATTTGCATCCGTTCCAATCAAGCAGTCCCGTCCTCGAAGCAAGTGCCCCCCGTGGTTTAATAAAACAATTAAATATTAGAAGAATAGGAAAAACAAGCTTTTCAAAAATTTTCCAAAAGTGGTTCTTCTTTCGACTATTTCGCTTACACAGTGGCAAGGCATAAATTTAATTCCCTCAACCGTCAATACTATTGCAGATACCTTCAGTTGGTTAAATCCTCTTTGTATGCTAATCCTAAATACTTTTTTAAGTTTGTTAATTCCAAAAGAAAAATCTCCATAAATCCCTCGCATGTATCTTTTAATGGCTTCGAGTCCTCGGATGATTTTGAAACCTCAAATCTCTTTGCGGAACACTTTCGACGAAACTTTTCAACTGCCAATTTTGATTTATCAGCAAACTACCCAAATCAGATTTCTAATTTGATTTCAATTCCTAACTTTGTTGTTTCTAAAAATGACGTTTTTAAAGGGTTGAGTTCTCTAAAATATTGTTGTGCGCCAGGACCTAATGGAATTCCATCATGTGTACTTAAATCTTGCGCTGTCGAGATATGTGGTGTGATCTCAAAGATTTTTAACCTGTCCTCTAATTTAGGTGTTTTCCCTTCGTGCTGGAAGAGTAGTTTCCTTATTCCTATCCACAAGAGTGGAAGTAGTGAATTTGTTGAGAACTACAGAGGCATAGCCAAGTTGAGTGTCTTGTCCAAGTTGTTCGAGCGAATTGTAACTCAGCATTTGGCCTTTGCCATTAATTCGTATATTTCTCCGCATCAGCACAGCTTTCCGAAAGGGCGATCTACAGTCACCAACTTGTTAGAGTTTACTTGTCATGTTTTCAAGGCTTTTTCAAGTGGCTCTCGCACAGATGTTGTATACACTGATTTACGCAAAGAGTTTGATATGGTTAACCATAACTTACTTATCTTTCAACTCCAAGCCTCAGGCTTCCCTTTCTATTTAGTGAAATGGATAAGCTCTTATCTGCACAATTGATCCTTCAGGGTTTTGTTGAACTTCATCACCTCGGATGAATTCCCCGTTAAGTCTGGCGTATCTCAAGGAAGTCACTTAGGTCTCATTTTATTTAGTTTATGCATTAACGATCTTCCATCGGTGGTTAATTCCAACCAGATCTTAATGCATGCGGATGATGTGAAACTGTTTTCCTCCTTCGCCGTTGAATCGCAATCACATCAGCTTCAAAGTGATTTAAATAATTTGGTTGCATGGTGCTCTGTGAATCTGCTGAAACTAAATCTGAATAAATGTAAGAAGTTTTCTTTCTCAAGAAGAAAGTCATTCATTACTCAGTATATCATAGGTTCGCATAAGTTGGAGGACGATGATTCGATCACAGATTTAAGCGTTCTATTTGACCTTAGGTTACGTTTTAACTTCCATAGCTTATGAATGTTTGCGATAGCTTAGGGTTTCACTTGCAATTTGGTCGTGTACCGGTTGTGGGTGTGGCTCTATGCTGGTTGTGTACATGCTTTTTCTTTTTTTTTCCTTCTATTTTGTTTTATTGTACTTGTACTAAGTTTTAATATTAATTAATTTAAGATTTACTTCAAGAGTCAATTGAACTCGACTGTCATATTGTTTAGTTGAGTTTCTTGTATAAGTGGAATATATAAATAAATAAATAAATAAATAAATAAATAAATAAGTAAATAAAAAAGGAGCGCAGAACAGCAGTCAAAAGTAGTCAAATCACAGGCGACTGAGAATTCCAGGTCTACTGCACTCGATTGTTGTCTTTCAGTACTCACTTATAAACTACCGGAAAACCTTCTTTATTCTACTGTTAACTAAATTGTACTCATGTGTATTATATGTATATATATATGACTCGCAATTTGTAACATAGGAAATGTAAGCAGTTTTATCTGGCAATGGTTCACAATGAATGACGTTTTAATCATCCTAGTATATTAAAAAAGAAATATTCGTTAACTCATTGCCAAAGAAGTAAATATAAGTTAGTCTTACTAAATTGCCTAAACACAACACTTACGATATTAGGTTGGTGCACCCTTCACTTTCCATGCGGAAAGACGAATTTAGGAAAGTGGGTAACCAGGTACTCCCCAATGAAAAAGCTTTATGCGAGTTATATACCATAGTTCATGCCGCTCCAAAAAGTAGGAGGAGCTTCTGGTTTTTTGTAAAAAGAATTAGAAACCAATCTATCTCATCAATATCGATCCTGCCCAATAAATAAAACAAATAATATTTGACCCGACTTATACAGCTGGCGTCTTGGCTGAAATGTTTGCTTCAAACTTACCATACAGCAATCACTGCCATCGCCCGAAAGCGTAACACGTTCGGACGAGCGCTGCTAAAGAAGTCCTTGCTAATCTTGATACTCGTAATAGTCCGGGGCCAGATGGCATCCCAACCACCGTACCAGAAAGGTGTGATGAAATATTCGCTAGGCTGTTCCGTCATCTGTTCAGCTATCATGCTGGTGTTTTTGTAATAACGTGGAAGCCAATGCCCAACTAATAAACCAAGAAGATTAAAACCACTTATCCTGCAAAATATTTCTCAATTGCAGTTGTTTCGCTACATATGTGGAATCGAACGATCTAGTTACCGATAGAAAAATTGGTCGATGTAGGATCTAATGTTCTACCTCACCGAAAAGTGGAACCGATCTATTCGGCACATTGACGAAAGTAAGGTTGTTGCGTTAGAGATCTCCAAAGCGTTCGATTATAACATGACGCTTTTGGTTCCAAGTTGATTGCGTTTGGTGTCGACAGCATTTTCACTCGAGTTGTGATTGGCGGGTAATTCTCAAATAAGTTCTATTCAAATGCAGATGTATCACGAGGGCCTGTTCCTTCTCCTTTTCTCTTTGTAATATTGATTAACGACCTCCTATGCGTAGAAGAATACCCTATGCATTTGCAAACTATGGCACCGTGGTTTACTCGGACTCCTTCAGTGCAGAAAGAATGCGCGATATATGACACGCTAAATGGAGATCTTATCAAATTGTCTAAATAAAGAGAATAGACTGGATGCCGCCAAAACTCAAAACTGTCTCGTAACATACAGGGAAAAGAAGACGAACACCTCTTTTTAATGGTGTCAATTCTTAAGAAACATCAACCCTTGATGTTCTAGGCTTGAGAACACAAAACGATGTTCGTTGAACAGAATATATGTTCGAAGTGTCGAAAGTACTAGCTAAGGGCTTAAGTTTTTGAAGGTAATTACGCCGCCTATATTCGGTTAAAATTCGAGTATAACTCGCATATATGAACGGGAACCTCCAAACTTCGCTCAACCGCATACAGCAAACAGCGCAGGTACTATGGACAACGAAAGTGTGCCGCAAACTCTCAATAGACTTAAGCATCGATGTAATGTAATCTATCCAGATCAAGTGTTGAGCAAAGATAAAAGAGATATGGCTTTGTCAGTGTTCCCACACATTTGTTTTGGATTTGCCTGCATACCGACAAGTTTTTTATGTTAAACTGCAGGAATATTAACGTTTATCGATTCAAATATTTTATCTAACTAATTTTTTTTAGAGAACTTTTTGAGCACTGTTAATTAGAACATAATTGTAAACACTGGAATATACATTGTCAATATATTTCCAACACAACCACTGAGCAAGTTTCACAACTTTATTGGGTTTTTATGTATTTACATTACATAATTATTTATGCTACGTAAGCAATTCTGCTTTACACGAAATTATAGAAAGTTGAACTTGCTTATTGCTGCATAGCGAGATTTTAATAAAAAGTACAATGCTTACTAGGCAAAACAATAAGCAAGTTCATTTAAAAGCATAAATGATATACGGGCATAGAGTTATTAACGGAAAACAAATAAAAGTATACATATTCACGGTTGAATGCAAGTACAGTTAAAATAGTAAACATATACATTAGAAGCAAAAGTATATTAATGACTAAATACTCTTTCTCGCGTTGACTAATGGGTAACTGAGTTTGATAATCTTGGTCATTGTTTAGCTTGGGCTGTAAAGCACTGTCGTGTCGTGTAGTTGGTAAAGATGCTAGCCCATCGCTGTGGGGTAAGTTAATTGATCGAGCTCCGTATTGTAGTATATGCATTACCTGAACATATATGGATTATTTGCCAAAAATGTTTCTGCATGAAAAACTGATAACACCTGCCATGCTGACGATAAATGCGGAGTATGCAAAAGTAATGTCATGTTTTAAGTTAAATGATGTTAAATTTCCGAGTTTTTTATTGATTCTATTTCATGCGGAATAGGTGCCAATTCAGTGAGTTGTGTTGCATACTAATCTGCTATTAACGAGTGTATACTTTGCGAGATGTTGCTGTGCTAATTTCGAAACATTTCCAAGATTCGACGGCTAGCATAGGGATGCATTTTTCTTTAACTACCATAGCCGTGTGGAACATGAATTACACTATACAAGTTAAATTTGTGATGATTTATTAAGCAATCTTATAAGAAATACCACACGATTCTGGGTGAATTCACCTTTTATTTTCATCAATTTTCTTACGAACAAAAAATCATCTTCTGATATGACTCTTCCTTCCTTCCTATCTTGAACACTTCGGTTTGAAGATTATCAAATTTGAACTTAGCGAATGGCATATTCTTTTTCACGTTCGCGATAGAATTAACAACCGAACGCTTGCCCTATAAAATCTCTAGCAAGAATGAGTCGTTGCACTGGAAATTTGTGGTTGTTGACCACATTGTTAAGGTGTTCGGAATAAACTGCGCCAAATAATGAGTGTGCGACGTTATCGACGAAATCGACAGCACCTCCTCTACTACGTAATTCGTATACAAGTTTGTTGTCCAGAATCAAACCAGTTTCAACATGTTAGATGTGTTCTAAAACGTTAAGACACAATGCATGGAGTGCTATTAAAGCTGCCGTACAGCTCTGGATTCATTAACTAGAAATGCCGCATGAGTAGAGTATGTTGATAGATCCATTCCATTGTTAAATTCCATTGATTTATAGATATAGAAGGTACGTTTATTTCTTCAAAATCAATTTTGCTTGCTAGACCATTGAGAAATATCAAATAGCGCCAAAAAAATATGTCGCTTTGTCAATGTACATGCCCTTTTTGGCCGATTAAGTGTTTCAATGCAGGAATACAATGAAGCTTCGGCAGATAGGTTTGTCACAAATTCAAAATGAACTTTTATTGCCAGAACCTTTGTTTTATTATTCCTACTACTCCTTGTTGGCTGCAGTGTCTGTTTTCATCATGCGCAGTCTTAAATAATAATTTCACCAGAAGGTTGTTGTACGGAGGAGGAAGGTGGTTGTTTGCTTCGTATTGTAAGAAACGGTCAATTCCTTGGATTACCCTCCCATTATCATAATTACTTTCTTCTTAAAGAAAATAGGCAGACAGGAAATCGAATTTTGATTTTCAATCCTTCGAGTTAATCTTGGAAAGTGCTTTAGCTAACAAGTATAATCACGACGAATTCTGCGTCAAGCTCTTCAGGAGTTGGAGCATTTAAATTTGGCCGTGTGCAATTTCAACAGAAGATTTTCTGATAACACGAACACCGTAGGGTATTTATTACTCGTTGTAATTTTTTGAACGAACGTTTCTGCTCGACGTTGTGCACGAAGATATAACCATTTGCAGTAGGCAATAACATAGTTGTATAATTTTGTTTTCAAAACCAACGAAAATTTGTAGATGTGGCAGGAATATTGCAGGCCAAAATTATTTTCTTCCACATAAGAACAAAGGTTCTAAAAACCACATATGACATTATGAAAGGCGTTTTTTTGGTAAATCTCTCGAAAGAACATCTGCTGGGTTATCCTTCGGATTGCACGCAGCGACTGCTTTGGATTTTTAGCGACCGAATATGCGGTATCTTATTACCAACAAAAGTGTGGATGGTAACTGGGAATTCATCGATGATAGTACAACCTCGGAATTCGTCCATAACAAACTTGGTAGATTCTTTATTTGCCTATCCTTTCGAAAACGATATGACATTTCTGCACCTCGAAGTGCCGCACAATCCTCTAATCGCGATAAGATTTGTTTTATATTTGCGTTATTCTAGACTGATGGCGTGCACCAGCCGCGTCAGCGTTCTAATATCATCAAACGGTGCTTATATGTATGGTACGTATCCAAGCGTCTTTTGCAATGCATCCGAAAAATTGTGCAGTTAAATTGCTAATGGGATGTTGCTTTTGAACATGTCTCGAAGTATGTGAAGAAGATTTAATGTGACACCACTTTAACGTAAATTTGACCATTGGCCTCAGTTCCGTCCTATTCGAAACAATACAAAAAATCCCCATATGGTTTTATTAGGGTAACCTATTTGTGAGTTAGCTTCTACATATGTACCAATTTGCTTATCAAGGCGGCAAATCCACCGTAATGGCAGGCTATGAGCTGACAGTTGCCTTTGAGGGGTCAATAGAAGACAGGCAAGTGGCTCTCGTTCTCTTCATTGATATACAGGAAGCCCTCGATAATACGTCGTACGCAGGAATGGAGAGGGCCCTTCAAAGTCAATTTATTACAAGTCTGATGATAAACTAGATAATCAAGACACTGAATTTCAGACTTATTATATCATAGCTAGCAGGCACGTCATTGACTATAAGGGCCATAGAGGTCACCCCCAGGGAGAAGTGCACTCTCCTCTAATTTGGATCGTAATCCCATATGAGCTGCGGGTAAAACTAAATGGCCTGAGATTTAAAACACATGGCTATGCATATGATTTGTCAATTTCAGTGGTACATCTTTAAATGAACAGCCGTGAAATCTCTTGTAAGACATTTTCTATGATTATCAGAACGCACAGTGATTGTCTCGTAAAAGCAACTTAGCAATGAAACTAATACTCAAGGTATCTTATACTAATTGAGCGTCGCATTGCTGTTCTCTTTCTGAAAAGTGTTTCTCTTATAATTCATTATCCTTCATTCTCTATAACTACCAACCGACATCATTTAACAAAGAGTACAAATCCCACATGCTGTAGCAACTTTTGAAAATCGATTTTCTGTTACTGGCAATCCAGCCAAGTTATTGTAATATATTTAATATACCCACTTAATTTTAGCATAACTAATTTTAGTGAGCATATTTATTTTGATCTCATTTATATTACCAATAAACAGTTATATTTTATTATTAGTATAACCATTTATTTCTAATTGAAATAAATTTAATTACTATCAACGCATGCGTTATTTCTCATCATATTTTGGTATGTAAAAAATCAAAGGAGATGATAAAAATAAATCAATGAATGCAAATGCATGCTATCAAAATCAATTATGAATTATTAATTATCATAATCATAACAATTAACCACATTGGTTTACTTCAGAATTTCTTTATATCCTAAAACCAGGTAATTCGCGAATGTCGGAAAATCTAATTTGTGCGTAGCATGGGTGGTTGAACATAAAACAATATAATATCTTTTTATCTATCCATGGCATGAATTTACTCCTTCCCACCATTGCTTTTTTTTCACAACAATATTAGGATAAAGGCATTGAAAGATCATCCGAAAGCTTTATTTTACCATTTCATATTAGATTGAAGTAACGCTCGACGCTTCGAGATTGCCTCTCTTTTCTAATTCGTGAAATTATTTCCGCTAGCCGCTCTTTTCCTTACTTTTCCTGTTACTAATATGACATAACTCTTTCGCGGCAACAAAATATTTACTACTGCTGATGGCACGATTGCGTTGGAAATATCGCGTTTTACTTCATTGCTTCGGGATGAATTAGTTTTGTTGACACTGATCCGGAAGAAGGTTTAGCCCTTGATCGTAACTGTAGCAGCGTGTTGTGTTTCTTGTTACAGTTTTTGCAGGAGCCTGAGGAGTGGCTATATGGTCCTTTATGAAACAATTGAAGCACAATTTTTATGATTGGACACGTTTTAGTCGGTCTGCATTTGAGAATTGAAGAAACCTTACACTGTGCTAAAGTGCATGATTCCCAATGTTTCAGAACTTGCATTTAACACAATTTTTATCTATGTTCTGTAGAAGACACAGTTTTGTTTGAAGCGTGTCCTGGCTTTTTTTGTGATTGATGGGATGTATAAATTTTGAAATTGAAATTCCAAGAATGACACTAGATCATCAATGCTTGACAAATTCTTTGGTTAGGTTCTAACTTCAAGCCTTTGTGTCAGCTCAAATGTTTCTTAATGCTAGTAGGCAGTCTAAAGGTTTATCATGTAGATTCTTCATGACAGAAGAAATTCAACTTCCTATGGGTTGATTGATAATGTTGGCCGATCAGTCTTTCAGATTTTCCTGATAGATTAATTTTAAGATGGCTCATCGTAATCATCATCTTTTGGGGATAGGTGTATTCGCTAGTAAATCCGCCGATATATATGCATGACGAGTTGATGAGCTGGAACTCATCTACTAATTGCTCATAATTTGTAGATTCGTTTGCATTTCAAGAATCATAGCACTCAGAGTTTCGTTATTGTCCTGGTTCAGACCAGTGGGCACTGGAGTCGGAAAATCGTCTTATACTTGATGGTGTCAATACGAACTTTATAGAAATGTTGGTGTGAACTTGCATTGATTTTAGAAAGCCCAGTTAGGAACTTTTTCAAAGTTATAATGTGAATGGTAAGTTTGTTAATAAATCCGGGGCACCGTTCGCTGATGCTATTTTATGATGGATGTTCTTGACTGGAAGACGGTTGTTTGATTAGGTGAGCTCCGTAGGAGTTGTTGAATGCATGGCCTACACCGTTTTTTTAAGTGAGTTGTTTCCGCTTGGAATAGATCCATAAGTTTCTTTGCCACCGACTGGTATTTCTTGCAATACTGATTTTGAAAATAATTAATACCTGACTGATCTTCGATAAATATACGTAATTTGCCGTTGTTTTTATCAAATATGACGCGCTCGTCAGAAAGGAACTGATAACGTCCCTCAAAGCATTAAGCTTTATTCATATTTTCTCCAGACTTCTTTTTAAAGTTGTGTATAAAACGCTGTGTGTTCTTACCAACGATACTCTCAAGGTGGAGTGACTACGTTACCGTAAATAAAGGTGAAGACAGTTAATTATTCGTATTATAGATCAAAAGGAGAGCTGAGTCTCGACGTGCTTTCTTTGTTAGCCATTATATAGAACAATAATGTTTTCCCCACAATGTGCAAGGATGCGAAAACAGTTGAATTTTGCAACCTTCGCTTAAGTACCTGTAGAAGAATTTGAACTGAAGTTGTATTTGTTGTAACTAAAGTTACCAAAATTTCTTCAGGCGTCTGCGTCACCAAAAATATTAAATTGCAGGCTTACTAATGCTTGCCAATTCAAATAATTCACCCGAGTTGGTACTAATTTGTTTGGACGTATTTTTCTAGCGGTAGTAACTGAAAGGCATTGATGAACATTGGAATATCAATGATGACTGTACGAATTTCAACACAATAACTTTCCAAGTGTTGTGTATTGGGGTTTTATACTCTGGCTTACACGTGACCAGAGAAAACTGAACTTGCTTATTATCGCATTGAGGTAGTTTGATATAAAAGAGAATGGTTATTAAACAAAATATGTTAGTATAAGCAATATCCAAGTTCTGTTAGAAGAATAAACACGTACATAGAGTTATTAACAATAACACAAAAAGTATACTTATTGATCTATTAAATGCAAGTTTAGCTGAAACGATAAATATGGCTTTTAGAAATAACAGCGACAAACAAAAGTATGTTATCGATTAAACACTGCACAAACATAAAATTTGCTTATCCTGGTCAAAGGTCAAGCTCGAAAACTAATACAGGGGCTAAATGAACTTTTAATGACAGATGTTACCATGTGGGGTCATTGCGATATTGAGAGAATATCTAATATTAAATTGTCATTACGATACCAAAACCTTGTTGGTTGTCCAGTAGACCTCCAATGTTACGATGAATGACGCCTCAATTATCCCACATCTAGAAAGACTGAGAGATAACATGATCAGACGTGGTGTTCGGGACATATACGAAGAGCTGTTTGTTACTTGTGCAACTTAGGGGGAAGCCGTACGCATCGAAATGTCATATTTGTTGTTGCGCGAAACCAGATTTTGAAATGGTGTTGGGACGTCTATGTGTTTGTAAGACGATCTTAGTCGATGCCTTACAGGTGTTGACGGCTGCAGCAGATTTAGGCCTAGTATTATTGCGTATTCATAATATCTTCAGTGTAATGAGACATCTGCCTTTTTTGGTGGGTTGAGAAATGAGACTAGAGAACGCAAATGTTAATGAGCCTAAAAAGCTATTAAAGGAATATTTCTGTGTCTTATGGCAATCTCGTTGGAATAATGCCTGACCTCTCGCTTGTGAAAAATCAGTCAGCCCTTCAGAAACTGGGTGTTACCTTTGTGATAATCCGTTTTAAGATTGGGGAAACATGGGAATGAAGTTTGTACTTTCGATTTAAGTATTAACACTAAACCTACCGACATTTCATGTATACCTATTTCTACCATGAGCGGTCAAATGAGCGCTTCAAAAAAACATATGTAAAGTAGATAGTAAACAAAATATTTTTCTGATACTACAATAAAAACTCGTTCCCCGCTTTTCGATGTTGTATGTTTTATTTACTTTTATGCATTTTCATCACATTTTTTACAAATTACAGCATTTTGTATTGCACATTTTCCACATGCGTATTTTTTACATTTTATACAAATTTTGTTTGTTTTGTTGACTTTACAATATCTTATTTGACAAGATCTCCGTTCAGAAGAAATAATATTTGTATTTATTATTGTTTTTGATGAGCATTCTTGGCTTATTTGTTTCTCTTTCTGATATTCGGTCCCAAGTTCTTCTGCCAATTGAAATAAAAACTCTTGCCTCGATATTTCTTCACCCGTCGTTTCTTTATATAAAATCCAATCCATCTTGATCCAGGCCATCTTTGACATTTAGATTTTACAATAGCACAAAATTTAGTGTAGATGTAACCGATCAAATGGACAGAAAACGCAGTGTAAAATCTAATTGTTTTTGGTATACGGGTGTCATTTTTTTCAATT
>NW_024004042.1:0-2617 GCF_014805625.2 Glossina fuscipes | reverse complement strand
CTGGTGGGCGAGAGAGGACTGCTAGGAAGTAAGGTAGCATAAGATAGGTTAGGTATAGCGTAAGAATAGGATAGGTATAGGATAATAATAGATTAAGATAGGATACTAACAGATTAGGAATAGAATAGAATAGGGTAATGTTAGTTAGTGAGGCAATCGAGGTTTGGGCTCCGACTGAAAGAGTCGAGTTTTGGTCGAACGGTCGTGTTTTTCAGCCGTCAGCGCGAATACATAGCGGGAGTAATAGAAATAAGGTAAAATAAAGGAGTAATATAGAAAATAAAGACTCCCTGTGAAATTACAAATTTATTGTGTTTTCTTTTCCCTGGGCCGCTGAGCTGCCCCGGCCTAGGAAAGGGACAAACGTCCTTACAGCATATATTATCTAATTCAACATATCCACATAATTTGGCTATAGTTTAATTCATGCATAGTCTACCTCTATTTTAAAATCCGGATTTGGATTTCAGAAAAATAAGTATTACTCTGGACAACAAGTATTTACTGTTTCGTCTGAGATTTTTAAATATTTTTTTTCGGACATCTTGCCCGTGTTGTTTTTTTGTAGTTTTTTTCTGTCGCGATTATCGGGGATACTGCGTGTGCTTGTATCTTGATATTATTTTAAAAAAAAATTGACAATTGATATTTTATTTTATTCGACAGTGCCAAGTTTTTTCTTCATAAATCAAATAT
Organism: Glossina fuscipes; assembly: GCF_014805625.2. Classification (NCBI taxonomy): domain Eukaryota; kingdom Metazoa; phylum Arthropoda; class Insecta; order Diptera; family Glossinidae; genus Glossina; species Glossina fuscipes. The sequence continues at coordinate 1,921 of NW_024004042.1, read as the reverse complement.
ATAATTTTGTGACAATTCAAACGCCCCGAGGCCACCAGATGGATACTCCATTGGTTTTCCTTTTTTGGAGAGATGTGATAAATCACAACGAAAGAATAAAATTCAGATTTTCCGGTGTTACTAATGATTAACGAAACTACAATTAATAAAATATATATTGTAATTTTTCCACTGATCCTGACAAACCTTATCCTAACTGAGTCGTTTCGGTATAAAAGAAGACTTAGATAGCATAACGTAACCAATTGACTTTATCTCTATTCTTCGCCATGGAGATTAACTTGTTCTCGCCAGTGCCTCGTGCGCGGCGGAGACTAACTTAAACGTTAAATCACTCTCTAATTTGTGATTGGTCTCCGCTAAATTGTGTGATCAAATTGATTCTCTTAAAGGCGTAATATATGACCCGTGTTTGAAACACGCGTCAGATAAAGAAATAGCTTGTGAGATGGATGGCCAATCTGAAATTTACCCACTAATCTACACGGTGACGGAAAAACTCGTCCTTCTTCGTAGAGGGTCGTAATCACTTTCGACCGCTAACGTCGACCACAAACAGTTGATGTTGCTTGGTACATTTACAAAAAGGAATTCTACATCCCAAATCCCATTAAATGCAAAAACTACCATCGTCTTGGTAAAATTTTAAAAAGATACAATAAAGCACCGTCTTGTTCTAGCTGTGGTCTACCTAGGCATTCTGAAAATTAATTGTATCCGTACTTCCTATATAAGTTGCAAGTATCAGCACTCGACATCAGACAAAAAATGCCTACGTTATTTACAAATGCGTTAACTTCTGCAAATTATTGTAGTATGGCGGAAGGGCGACGCAAGTACTGAGAGTTATGTCTTACTTTACAAATAATTAGCAAGAATAAACATTATGCTGAGACTATCCAGCCAGTAATATCAGTTACTGCTTATGAGAAACCCAACCTATTTTCCACGAAAAATCATATTGATCAAATAAAATTAGCAATGAATATTCTACAGCCTAATAAACTGAATGCTTTCGGAACACCGACCAATCGAACAATCGATCATTTACATATTCGAATGAATCTAATCCTTCGCCCATCAAGCCGCTTTTAAGTTCAAACAATCACTCACATTTGTCTACAGTTAGTACTTTAAGCGTACGTAACCGCTTATATACATCAATTGCGATTCTTCTACTGGTAAGAATAAATTGTTTACGTAAAATGGCTGTAGCGAGATTTTTGAGGGAGATACTGACATGTCAATGTAGCCAATGTAACACTTGCCTTTTATCTTGTTTTTATGTCATCACAAAGTAAAGTTTTTAAAGTTCTACGATGCAACATTAAAGGACGTATTAATTATTTGGATGAGATTCATATGCTTAAAAGACTCACTGTAGAAGTTCTCTTGAACATATTCCGCCATAGTCATACATTGGGTCCTTCTTTAATGCTAATAAAAATTCATATTTAAAGGAAGCAGTCCACGTTTTTATGAAACTCACATCCGTCAAAAAAGCGTAAATTTGAACTCACTCATAAAAGTCATAGCGATACAAATTGCCCTAAGTAATAAATTACTTTCGCTTTATATCCCATGCCATTTCGCAGCCGTTTTCCCAGCAAGAACGTAATAATTTATATTCCGCGCTTCCTCCACTTTTGTTTATATGTGGCGACTCTAATAGCTGCAACACCATCTGGAAGACGACAAGAAGAAACACCCGTGATACTGTTTTGGAAAGTGCCTTCATTCAAAGCGATTCTAAACTTTAAATGAAGGGATTCCTACACGATTTTCAGAGACTACTTTCCAATCATCAACAGTCTTAACCTTTCTAAGTCTAGAAAAACAAATAAAATTTCTCTTAGACAAACCTTTTAGCGGAATCCCCAACCAAGATGAGACTTTTATTTCTATAGACATTCACACCACT
>NW_024004041.1:0-2618 GCF_014805625.2 Glossina fuscipes | reverse complement strand
CTGGTGGGCGAGAGAGGACTGCTAGGAAGTAAGGTAGCATAAGATAGGTTAGGTATAGCGTAAGAATAGGATAGGTATAGGATAATAATAGATTAAGATAGGATACTAACAGATTAGGAATAGAATAGAATAGGGTAATGTTAGTTAGTGAGGCAATCGAGGTTTGGGCTCCGACTGAAAGAGTCGAGTTTTGGTCGAACGGTCGTGTTTTTCAGCCGTCAGCGCGAATACATAGCGGGAGTAATAGAAATAAGGTAAAATAAAGGAGTAATATAGAAAATAAAGACTCCCTGTGAAATTACAAATTTATTGTGTTTTCTTTTCCCTGGGCCGCTGAGCTGCCCCGGCCTAGGAAAGGGACAAACGTCCTTACAGCATATATTATCTAATTCAACATATCCACATAATTTGGCTATAGTTTAATTCATGCATAGTCTACCTCTATTTTAAAATCCGGATTTGGATTTCAGAAAAATAAGTATTACTCTGGACAACAAGTATTTACTGTTTCGTCTGAGATTTTTAAATATTTTTTTTCGGACATCTTGCCCGTGTTGTTTTTTTGTAGTTTTTTTCTGTCGCGATTATCGGGGATACTGCGTGTGCTTGTATCTTGATATTATTTTAAAAAAAAATTGACAATTGATATTTTATTTTATTCGACAGTGCCAAGTTTTTTCTTCATAAATCAAATATATAATTTTGTGACAATTCAAACGCCCCGAGGCCACCAGATGGATACTCCATTGGTTTTCCTTTTTTTGGAGAGATGTGATAAATCACAACGAAAGAATAAAATTCAGATTTTCCGGTGTTACTAATGATTAACGAAACTACAATTAATAAAATATATATTGTAATTTTTCCACTGATCCTGACAAACCTTATCCTAACTGAGTCGTTTCGGTATAAAAGAAGACTTAGATAGCATAACGTAACCAATTGACTTTATCTCTATTCTTCGCCATGGAGATTAACTTGTTCTCGCCAGTGCCTCGTGCGCGGCGGAGACTAACTTAAACGTTAAATCACTCTCTAATTTGTGATTGGTCTCCGCTAAATTGTGTGATCAAATTGATTCTCTTAAAGGCGTAATATATGACCCGTGTTTGAAACACGCGTCAGATAAAGAAATAGCTTGTGAGATGGATGGCCAATCTGAAATTTACCCACTAATCTACACGGTGACGGAAAAACTCGTCCTTCTTCGTAGAGGGTCGTAATCACTTTCGACCGCTAACGTCGACCACAAACAGTTGATGTTGCTTGGTACATTTACAAAAAGGAATTCTACATCCCAAATCCCATTAAATGCAAAAACTACCATCGTCTTGGTAAAATTTTAAAAAGATACAATAAAGCACCGTCTTGTTCTAGCTGTGGTCTACCTAGGCATTCTGAAAATTAATTGTATCCGTACTTCCTATATAAGTTGCAAGTATCAGCACTCGACATCAGACAAAAAATGCCTACGTTATTTACAAATGCGTTAACTTCTGCAAATTATTGTAGTATGGCGGAAGGGCGACGCAAGTACTGAGAGTTATGTCTTACTTTACAAATAATTAGCAAGAATAAACATTATGCTGAGACTATCCAGCCAGTAATATCAGTTACTGCTTATGAGAAACCCAACCTATTTTCCACGAAAAATCATATTGATCAAATAAAATTAGCAATGAATATTCTACAGCCTAATAAACTGAATGCTTTCGGAACACCGACCAATCGAACAATCGATCATTTACATATTCGAATGAATCTAATCCTTCGCCCATCAAGCCGCTTTTAAGTTCAAACAATCACTCACATTTGTCTACAGTTAGTACTTTAAGCGTACGTAACCGCTTATATACATCAATTGCGATTCTTCTACTGGTAAGAATAAATTGTTTACGTAAAATGGCTGTAGCGAGATTTTTGAGGGAGATACTGACATGTCAATGTAGCCAATGTAACACTTGCCTTTTATCTTGTTTTTATGTCATCACAAAGTAAAGTTTTTAAAGTTCTACGATGCAACATTAAAGGACGTATTAATTATTTGGATGAGATTCATATGCTTAAAAGACTCACTGTAGAAGTTCTCTTGAACATATTCCGCCATAGTCATACATTGGGTCCTTCTTTAATGCTAATAAAAATTCATATTTAAAGGAAGCAGTCCACGTTTTTATGAAACTCACATCCGTCAAAAAAGCGTAAATTTGAACTCACTCATAAAAGTCATAGCGATACAAATTGCCCTAAGTAATAAATTACTTTCGCTTTATATCCCATGCCATTTCGCAGCCGTTTTCCCAGCAAGAACGTAATAATTTATATTCCGCGCTTCCTCCACTTTTGTTTATATGTGGCGACTCTAATAGCTGCAACACCATCTGGAAGACGACAAGAAGAAACACCCGTGATACTGTTTTGGAAAGTGCCTTCATTCAAAGCGATTCTAAACTTTAAATGAAGGGATTCCTACACGATTTTCAGAGACTACTTTCCAATCATCAACAGTCTTAACCTTTCTAAGTCTAGAAAAACAAATAAAATTTCTCTTAGACAAACCTTTTAGCGGAATCCCCAACCAAGATGAGACTTTTATTTCTATAGACATTCACACCACT
>NW_024004040.1:2156-3627 GCF_014805625.2 Glossina fuscipes | reverse complement strand
GGTTGTTGGTCAATATTTAGTGGACTTTGAAACGTGCGGCCTTGCTAAGATTTTGCACACGTCTTTAATTACGACGACTGTGTAATATGGTACGGCCATCGCAAAATGGACGACGTTCTGTTTCTTAATAGTCCCTTTGATACGGGTAACAAATAAATTAGTCTAGAGAGAATAATGGGAGAAAATTTGCTGAGAAAAGGACGCTTCGTGAATCAACACCCGCTTGAATAAACATGTCTCGCTGAAGGGTATGAGGTAAGTTAGTTTTTAATATATTTTTTAAAGTGACGAAACTGGCAATTGCGTTATTTCCTAAAACAATGGATCTACGTTTAGCTCGACATCGCTTCGATCATAAGGGTTTTTCTAACAAATTTTATACATGGACTACTTATGCTCTGGTGACCACGACTGCGATTACGATTAAAACGAGGATTAAATGTAAAGACCAAAAAAGGCCTTAAACGCAAGTTTATTGACAATGTTTTGTGTCGTCTCACTTTGCTTTAACCAGTTTTTTGCGCTATAGTTCAGTGAAAACAGTTGTCAAGCTTTGTTTAAATCACTATTGTTTATAGGTTAGCTAATAACGGGTGAAATAATCCGCAAACGTAAGTGGTAAATGTACATTGAAACATAAAAATTTGTTAGTATTCTTGATGCACTTCCAGAGAGCGGTAGAATAGCGCGTTGGGTAAATTTTTAATATGCAATTTTCTGTTTGTTTTTAATTCTTAGTGATGTGTTTAGCAGTCCCAGTGTAATAGATGTACCGTCTAAGGACGGCATACCGAGGACAGCTAAGAAAAGCAAGTACGTACGCGTACATGATTTATTAATTAAAAAGTTTAACATTTCTTGCCTTTTTGTTAGCTGCAGCTGGCAAAATGAAGGCCAAGAAAGTAAGACACCACTTGACAAAGGTGGCTTATTCCACGAGCAAATCGGTGATGAAAAATTTTTTCAAGAGAATGTCTAACAATTGTTATGGAAGCAATTGCTAAGGGACCCACCTAAATTCCTAAAGGAGAAAATCGAGGAAAATACATCGTTCAACGCCATGGTACTGAACTTGAAAGGAAAAGGTTGATTTCCTCTTTCGCCAGATTCCAGTTTCTTATTGTTTCTATTCTAATTTGATCTAAACAAAATTATTTCAATGGTTTATGTTAACAAATTTTGAATTTTACAGACTTTTATTTGTGTGTATTATTTATGTATTTATTATACATATTTTTTACATATAAATTATTTGCTTTGCATGCGGAAGGAGATTGGAGGCATGCCGCAGAGCCCTTCTCCCACCCTAAACAATTCTATGTCCGTGTTTTTTCCATCAAATGCTGTTTTCGCTTATAAATGAAATTCTGAACAATTAATACTACTGCCAACCGGGAGCTCTTTTGCTATCGCGTAATTTGGTAATTGTGAGAGAGTGCATTTAACAGCCGGTGTGACCAGATCAGCCGAA
>NW_024004040.1:0-2056 GCF_014805625.2 Glossina fuscipes | reverse complement strand
TTCGGATGCGTCATTACCACCCTTTTTTTATTGTCCACCTTCTCTCTCTTTCCCATTTAATTTTCTTCACAACACCAAACCGCACTTCTTATAAGCCGACCTGATCTGTACATAAGAAGACGCGGTGATAGAATTTAAATATAAATAAAAATTTATATTTTGAAAGCAATAGGTTTGGTTATTGTTTCTATAAAATATAAATCCGATACTTTGTCTCTCTATGTATTTTGCTTACTATTTATGAATATAACATTTTAAGACAACACATAACACATGTTATATGTCGCCCATTTTAAGTTATCTTCCGGAACCATAAAAATTTATTGTCACTCATACAATGCCCTTCGCAAATATTTTTTTCTCGTACATTACAAAGTAAACTTAAAAAACGAAGATGTACAAATTTGTACAAGAGAAAGGAAAGAAAATGAAAACGAAAAACATAAATACAATAATAGAAGAAATCAAATTTGTTACCAAAAGTGTTTTAAAACTGCATAGCAATGGCATTGCGTTCTCTTTGCCGCAAGTTGAGCGCAAACAAAGCAAACAAAAAAAAATCAAAGTAAAAAATTCTTTAAAAACGTTGAAACCGCACAAAATTACATTAAATTTAATTCTTTTGGTTTCGCCCCAATTCCTTCTTATTCCATTTTTTGATGATAGCTGCACAGAGCACTTCTACAGCATTATTAAAACAAATGCTTTCGAAGCATTAGGGGTATATTTTTTGCTAAAAAAAAACAAGGTTTTGCATTGAGAGCATAAATTACTGAGAAAAAATTCGGTGTTTTTTCGACGTTAGGGACACACGTTAGGATCGCACTCATCTCATCACCATAGGATGGGGGGAGTACAATGATTTTGTCAAAATGTTTGCAACTCCCAGAACGAAGCTTCGAAAACACCACAAAGTGTATATATTCTTTATCGGCATTAATTTCTAAATTGATTTAAGCAAGTCCGCCTGCCTGGTTGTCCGTCTGGTAATGTCTATTGTAAGCATCCTCCTGTCCGCAAAAACTAAGATATCGCCTGTAAAGAAATTTGAAAAGGACCTAAACTTTCCAAAGAACACGCAACACTCACACATCTTTGCAACAAAAACTTTGCACACTTTTGTTTTCCATGTTTTTTGCTTGTTACTCATAAAGTGCAACACATACACAATATAAATTTTGACTTTTATTCTGAAATTAGGAAAAATCGGCCGCGCTCATCCATATTTGTAGAGCAAGAAAATTTAGTTCTCTTTCGTTTTTTCAGGATCACGGTGACGGTGTGAAAGATTCGGTCACAACCGAATAAAATTTGCTTACTTGTATTTACTTCACACTAAGTAGATATTAAATTTATCGAATATTAGGAAAATGCTACAAAACGCCTCTACGATATTATATATAAGAATTGATTTAATTCTGGCTATCTGTGCAATGCCAAACGAAAACTCTCAATGTTCAAAGTGTAACTCTTCTGTTTTGTTTTTCAATTCGTCATAAATTTATATATCAATTGAATCACTTTACAGTTTAGTTTGGGCTAATATAATTTTAACTTTTCTTTTTAATCTTAGCACTTTCGCGTTAATTATGCCTCAGTATATCGTGTTTTATTACTAGAACAACTGACGTTTTGAATACAACTTTTTCTGCCAAAGATATAATTTTGATTAACTTTATTGCGAAATCGCCACATTCCCAAAAACGGAGGCAAGAAGTGGAATTTGGCACGCATGGCAACTTGCTTGGGAAAGGGCATATAAGCAGAGTATCTGCAGAAGGCAATGTCAATCGAAGAGTGGAATGTTGGTTGAAGGGATTGAGTTAAGAGAGCTGACTCATAATATCAAAGAGAATTAAATAGTTGCAAATTTAAAATCCTGAAAATAATTTGTGAATAGATTTCCTAAGAATAAAACCTAGACTGTCCTAAAAATCACAGTTCAATAGTATGCACTTTATTTCAAAACAAATTGAATAATAACATAAAAATCACAAAAGACCTTATATATAGTATGCACTTTATTTCAAAACAAATTGAATAATAACATAAAAAT
>NW_024004039.1:0-1257 GCF_014805625.2 Glossina fuscipes | reverse complement strand
AATATGGTACGGCCATCGCAAAATGGACGATGTTCTGTTTCTTAATAGTCCCTTTGATACGGGTAACAAATAAATTAGTCTAGAGAGAATAATGGGAGAAAATTTGCTGAGAAAAGGACGCTTCGTGAATCAACACCCGCTTGAACGAACATGTCTCGCTGAAGGGTATGAGGTAAGTTAGTTTTTAATATATTTTTTAAAGTGACGAAACTGGCAATTGCGTTATTTCCTAAAACAATGGATCTACGTTTAGCTCGACATCGCTTCGATCATAAGGGTTCTTCTAATAAATTTTATACATTGGTTACTTATGCTCTAGTGGCCACGAGTATGATTACGATCAAAAATATAAATATATATTCGATACTTTGTCTCTCTATGTATTTTGCTTACTATTTATGAATATAACATTTTGAGACAACACATAACAAATGTTATATATCGCCCACTTTAAGTTATCTTCCGGAACCATAAAAATTTATTGTCACTCATACAATGCCCTTCGCAAATATTTTTTTCTCGTACATTACAAAGTAAACTTAAAAAAAGAAGAAAAGGAGAACGAAGATGTGCAATTTAGTACAAGAGAAAGGAAAGAAAAGGAAAATGAAAAACATAACAGAACAAATAAAATTTGTTACCAAAATTGTGTTAAAACTGTAGGCATTAAATTTATCGAATATTAGGAAAATGCCAAAATACGCCTCTACGATATTATATATAAGAATTGATTTAATTCTGGCTATCTGTGCAATGCCAAACGAAAGCTCTCAATGTTCAAAGTGTAACTCTTCTGTTTTGTTTTTCAATTCGTCATAAATTTATATATCAATTGAATCACTTTACAGTTTAGTTTGGGCTAATATAATTTGAACTTTTCTTTTTAATCTTAGCACTTTCGCGTTAATTATGCCTCAGTATATCGTGTTTTATTACTAGAAAAACTGAAGTTTTGAATACAACTTTTTCTGCCAAAGCTATAATTTTGATTAACTTTATTGCGAAATCGTCACATTCACAAACACGGAGGCAAGAAGTGGAATTTGGCACGCATGGCCACTTGCTTGGGAAAGGGCATATAAGCAGAGTATTTGCAGAAGGCAATGTCAATCGAAGAGTGGAATGTTGGTTGAGAGGATTGAGTTAAGAGAGCTGACTCATAGCATCAAAGCGAATCAAATAGTTGCAAATTTAAAATCCTGAAAATAATTTGTAAATAGATTTCCTAAGAATAAAACCTAGACTGTCCTAAAAATC
>NW_024004038.1:0-2459 GCF_014805625.2 Glossina fuscipes | reverse complement strand
AAGTAACTTGATGTTGCTCCTGTTTTCATCTCCATTTACTTATGCTCCAATTACTCAGCAGTCCGCCTAAACACCGTTTTATGTACATAAGAGAACGTCTCCGGTTCCCCATTCCATCAGTTTATTCAGTACGTTCTCATAAAACATATAGAATAACAAACGAATACGTCTGCGGTAGTTTACACCAAAAAAAGTTTGAAGTAAACGATGAGTTTCGAAAACAGTTATGTCTGCCGCCTTTATATTTGCAAAGGAGCACATTTATCTTATAAGTGGGTAAATCTAAAGCTAAAGCAAAGCAAAAGGTAGAATTTAAAGAATCCGACATTGAGGGTAAGTGAAAGATGTCTTGTAGATTTCTGCAAACGCTCTGCACGGATTTAAAACCTCATAATTATATTTACGTTGACTAAGCTTTATGCAGATAAAGTTCCTAAAAAAGCGATTCGGAACGTAGAAGTTTTTCTCACCAAGTAATGTAGACGAGTCGGCATTAATTTTATAAACTAAATTAAGAAGGACACACCAAGAATAAATCTGTGTTTCTCAAGTGACTGTAAGCGGCTAAGGGAAGCAATCTATTTTCATAAGCAGGAAAACGGGCAAGAGGATTCCAATCCAAATTCCTCAGCACAAACAGCAAGAATTCATTTTAAATGGATACTATTTGATCTACATAACACGTGCAGAAAGAAAACCACACAACAGAAGCATACTCATATATTATTTCGATTAAGCTACTTATAGCCTTTTTCTAACGTAAGGGGTTAAGTTCTTTGGGCCATCATTTGATGAAAACCAGCGCCAACCGAGTTCTACTTAAAGAGAGCTCAATGTGCAGAGTAAATGATGAAATATACAATGATGAATGAGTTCCTCCTTGAGAAAGAAAGCTTCTTATATCTTTATACCCACCACTGTAAATCGTGAGTAAGTGGTATTACATATTTTTATATAGAAATGAATGTGTTGTGGTAGTAGTTTTTTTTCTTGTTATAGCTTGGAATATGAATAGTTCTCTGATTGTTCGATTACGCAATCACACTCAAATTCAAAAAGCCTTTTTTATGCGATGCTTTTTGGTAAGTAAATGTCTTCATTTATTCATGAGGTCTCTTGATTTCTTTTATTTTATAAAGCTGAATGTTACAACTTTTTCACTAGATGGTGTCGACAAATCTTAAAACAATATTAAAAGAATATGTAACTTTAATACAGTAAAAGTTCCTTATCCGCGGGGGATACGTTCCATAAAAATGCTGCGAATACCAAACCCGTGAATACGGAATGGAAATTTATATGGGATTATAGGGAATACGTTCCTAGGTGACAAAATGAAAAAAAAATCGATTTAATTGAATTTTTGAAAATTTTGATTAATTATCTTAAGGCTTAGGCAATGGTTTAAAGATTTTGGTAATTTTGTCTTGCTTGGCAGTTTTTAAAAGCTCCTTCAATTCGGATTGATATGCAACAGTCGCATAAGCAATTTGCCTCTTAAAAATAAAACTTCGTTCCATAGACGGATCAATGTTCATAAAGAAACTGCCAAGCTCATTTGCCATTCTTAAACCTTCACTAAAACTTTTCAAATTAAATGTCCCGTTTCTTGCTTGTTGAAGCCTCTTCTTCAACGGGCTGTGAATTTAACATTTCCTCCAAGCCGGTTTCAGTCAAATTTTCAACTTGCGATTCAAGCAATTCCTGAACGTCACTTGATTTTATCTGTTCGAACCCATCCGGTCCTATTCCATTCGCGATTTCGGCTATGTTTACAGCCAAAGGTTGAACTTGCACAGATTATTCATCATTTTCTGCAGTTAGGGCAGGCCACAGTTTTTTCCAGCATGACTTCAATGTGTGTGGCTTCAGTTCTTTCAATGATTCTTTTATATTTACGATGCATTTTGCTATGTTAAATTTCTTCCAGCATTCCATAACATTCATATCAGGATTACATTCCACATTATCCAATACGATTTCGAAGGTTCGTCTAATGTAATAGAGCCTGAAGGCCTGGATTATTCCTTGGTCCATAGGTTGAAGCAAAGTCGTCGTGTTGGGAGGTAAAAATGTCACTTTTATATTTGGATGCATAGTTTCAAGTTCGCGAGGATGACCTGGTGCATTGTCCGAAACTATAAGTGCTTTAAAGACTAAAACCTGTTTTATTAAATAAGTTTCAAGTTCGGAAACAAAACAATTCCGGAACCAGTCACAAAAAATCTACGTATAAAAAAATTTGTAGCCGCGAATATGAGAATTGGGACGCATTTTTTTCATCCGCGAATATTGAAACCGCGAATAAAGGAAGCGCGAATAAGGAACTTTTACTGTATTGTACTGAATAATAAAAGAGAAGTTCAGTATTGCAGAGTTAACAGCGCGTTTGCGTCAACGCAATGTGTCAACTTTTCTTTGATCGACGAAATTGATATATTTGCCACAAAATCCGAAAA
>NW_024004037.1:0-3341 GCF_014805625.2 Glossina fuscipes | reverse complement strand
AGATGTGTAATACATTGGATATGGAATCGTTCGGTCTAAGTAAAAAGCTCCAATGCATTTCGAGTTGAAACTTTGTGTAAGAATGGTTAAGCGTAACATACCGCCGGCTTTAAGAAGTATAAACTTAAAACTATAAAAAAGAAATTAAATATATGTAACTGTAGCATAATTTTTTATACAAAACATATTTTATATCTATAAGAAATGGGTTACATTTAATAATTCCAAGACTTTTTTGAATTTGCTTTGCAACAATAAATGGTTGATTTTGAAGCACATTCTGCTTAATGGCAAAGTTATTACTACGTTATTTAAAAGCATATGATCCAGCAATTACACGTTTGGAGTTTGGAGATGGGAAGTTGTAAAAAGGCGTAGACGAATACGTAGATAAGGGATAATTTATTAAGATGAGTTTCAAAGAAAATTTTTATTACTCTATCGCATTGTTGAAACAGAATTTTAATTTTCTTGTGTTTGAGAAATTAGTATCATATTTTATCTTACTTTTGTTTATTTATTTTCTCTGTTCTTGCTAATTATATCTGCTAGACAAGCGGAATGAAACCTACATGCGAGCTCAAAAATGATGTCAGGATGAAAATAGGATTTGGAGTGTATACCGTTATAAAACACGAATATAGGTGACCTAAAGAAGTAACTTTATGTTGCTCCTGTTTTCATCTCCATTTACTTATTCTCCAATTACTCAGCAGTCAGCCTAAACACCGTTTAAGTGTACATAAGAGAACGTCTCCGATTCCTCATTCCATGAGATTATTCAGTACGTTATCATAAAACATATAGAATAACAAACGAACACGTCTGCGGTATTTTACGCCAAAAAAAGTTTGAAGTAAACGATGAGTTTCGAAAACAGTTATGTCTGCCGCCTTTATATTTTCATGGGGGAGCACATTTATCTCATTAGTGGGTAAAGCTAAAGCAAAGCAAAAGGTAGAATTTAAGCAATTCGACATCGAGGGTAAGTGAAAGATGTCTTGTAGATTTCTGCAAACGCTCTGAACGGATTTAAAAGCTCATAATTACATTTACGTTGACTAAGCTTTATGCAGATAAAGTTCCAAAAGAAGCGACTCGGAACGTTGAAGTTTTTCTCACCAAGTAATGTGGACGAGTCAGTATTACAGTTATTAACTAAGTTAAGAAGAACACACCAATAAATCTATGTTTCTCAAGTGACTGTACGGAAAATTATTTTTTGCGTGCAACGTTTCGGCACCAGGAACCCAATTTCCAACTTGTGGTACTAGGGCATATTACTATTATTAGTGCGAATGCATTCCACACCCACAATAGCTTGAAATAAAAAAACCTCTAATTGTACCAATTGATTCGAAATGTGATCCCAAGCTTGTCTCTCCGTCTGCGTGTATTGCTCCCTTGTGTGCAACCTACAGTTCACATTTTTGGTTAATTTCGTACACCAACATATTTTGATCCTAGGACGAACGCTAAGGAATTTCGTTCTGATCGGGCCATTTTATCGACCACTTCCCACATAACACCTTATTTTGAAAAGCTCTTATATGAACAAAGAGAGAAGTGGTGCAGAGTGACCGTGTCCCACTACACTATTTTCGTCTTGCTTCCTTTTCTCTATTGTCATATCCCTTAGGGAAAAATGAGGGTATCATAATTTTACCAACAAGTTTGCAACAGCCAGAGGCTAGCTCCAAAGATTTTTACTTTTTTGATCAAATTATGAATCGATTTAGGATCGTCCGTCTGTTCGTTTGTTAAATGTGTGTGGTGAGCATAGTGCTGTCTACAAAAATAGACATTTCGTCTTCAAATGTGGCGACAATATCGGAAGTTCTAGCAAGCAGGTTGGTATTGAAAGCGGATCAAATTGGTCAAATCACACCGCCACAGTGCAACGTAAACTGAAAAAAACTCTGTTATCACAAGTAAAAAAATATTGGCTTCCTTGCTGGTTATTATGATATATATATAAATATTTGCATGTGTTAGGAATGGATAAAAGCGGTGCTAGTAGACAATATGAGTAAGTGGTATTACACATTTTTATATAGAAATGAAAATGTTGTAGTAGTGGTTTTTTTCTTGTTATAGCTTGGAATATGAATAGTTCTCTGATAGTTCGATTACGCAAGCACACTCAATTTCAAAAAGGCTTTTTTATACGATGCTTTTGGTAAGTAAATGTCTTCATTTATTCATGACGTCTCTTGATTTCTTTTATTTTATAAAGCTGAATGTTACAACTTTTCACTAGATGGTGTCGACAAATCTTAAAACAATATTAAAAGAATATGTAACTTAAATACAGTAAAAGTTCCTTATCCACGGGGGATACGTTCCATAAAAATGCTGCGAATACAGAAACCGCGAATACGGAATGGTAATTTATATGGGATAATAGGAAATACGTTCCTCGGTGACAATATAAAAAAAAATCAATTTAATTGAAGTTTTTGAAGATTTTGATTAATTATCTTATGGCTTAGGCACTGGTTTGAAGAATTTTGTAAGTTTCTCTTGCTTGGCAGTTTTTAAAAGCTCCTTCAATTCGGACTGATACGCAACAGTCGCCTCTTAAAAATAAAACTTCGTTCCATAGACGGATCAATGTCCATAGAGAAACTGCCAAGCTCATTTGCCATTCTTAAACCTTCACTAAGACTTTTCAAATTAAATGTCCCGTTTCTTGCTTGTTGAAGCCTCTTCTTCAATGGGCTGTGAATTTAACATTTTCTCCAAGTCGGTTTCAGTCAAAATTTCATCTTGCGATTCAAGCAATTCCTGAAGGTCACTTGATTCTATCTGTTCGAACCCATCCGGTCCTATTCCATTCGCGATTTCGGCTATGTTTGCAGTCAAAGTTTGAACTTGCACAGATTCTTCGTCATTTTCCGCAGTTAGGGCAGGCCACAGTTTTTTCCAGCAGGACTTCAATGTGTGTGGCTTCAGTTCTTTCAATGATTCTTTTATATTTACGATGCATTTTGCTATGTCAAATTTCTTCTAGCATTCCATAACATTCATATCATGATTACATTCCACATTATCCAATACGATTTCGAAGGTTCGTCTAATGTAATAGAGCCTAACGGCCTGGATTATTCCTTGGTCCATAGGTTGAAGCAAAGTCGTCGTGTTGGGAGGTAAAAATGTCACTTTTATATTTGGATGCATAGTTTCAAGTTCGCGAGGATGACCTGGTGCATTGTACAAAACCATAAGTGCTTTAAAGCCTAAATTCTGTTTTTTTAAATAAGTTTCAAGTCCAGAAACAAAACAATTACGGAACCAGTCACAAAAAATCTACGTATAAAGAAATTTGTAGCCGCGAATAT
>NW_024004036.1:0-5618 GCF_014805625.2 Glossina fuscipes | reverse complement strand
AAATGTAATCTGTTTTTTTTCTTTCATTTAAGTTTTTATTTTTTATTTTTTTTTTTTTTGGATAAAAACTGTTGCAATCATTGCAAGCTGTCTGTGGGTCTGCTGGTATGGTGCGCGCATTAGTACAGTATTCGTGTCTGTATTCGGCAATTGATTGCTGTGTTGTGGTAATGTTCCCCAATATCTATGTGTGCATGTGTGTGTGTGTGTGTGTGTGTGTGTGTGTGTGTGTGTGTGTTGTATATATATTGCACAATTTATACATAGATATGTAGCAAATTTTGCATTTTAATATAGTTGTTGCAATAGTAAAAAGTTGTTGCTTCTATATATGTTTTTCTTATTTTTTCTCAAATTATTTTTCGTATCTTATTTTATTTTCTTTATCGTAAGCATATGTTTACTTATAATACCGAGTAATCGTTATAAAGTCATGGTGTGATTGTATTAATATATATATTTTCTTATTGAGTATAATATGTGTGTACATGTATATGCGTTGATATCATATAACCAGATTTTAATAGAAGAGCTCTTAAATCCATACAAACACTACATTGCACGTACATAGAGAACACACTGACAAACGTATACAAACATTGCTAAAATGTTATCTAAAAAATTGCGAGCCTTCACAATTAATGTTATCCGATCAATTTTGATGCATACTTTCGATCCATCTTTATTTCCATTAACGGTTACAATTTTGAATGGAATATGTGTGTGTCTGGATCATATGGGCTCAATATTTTTTAGAGTATCGAAATATAATTATAGTGTTATGCCGTTGAACATAAGCAACTTCATCCACTCGCACTGCTAGCAACTGAAGCTACAGAAGCTAGAGCGGCTGCCAGCTACAGTTCATTTTACATTTTAAGAATTTATCATTCGTTATATGTGTTAATCTATGTGGGAAGTATTTTGTGTGGAAACACTGGATTTTTGCTTGCTATGGATGACATTATAACGGCAATAAATTCTTATAAAATGTCAAATGTTAAAATTGTATGCTTAAATTTATTTCTTTGCTTTTGATTCGCTTTCGACCTCCGTCACCCCACACCACATTAATTAACAACAATCAATTATTTACGTTTGCATATGCAGTTGCTTGTATTGCTATATATAATCATTGTTTTTTAAAATCGATTCGAAGAATAGCTTCGAACGAAGGCGTCTAACATGTATGTATATATATATATATATATATATATATATATATATATGCAAATTCTACCCTGTTGTGTAATAAATTTTTAGATCTGCAATAAAAAAAATAATCGAAACTATTATTATATCATCCCTTATACGTAAACTTTTTCTTTTCCCTGTTCTTCTCTTCTCAAAATACCGTCAGTCATGCTGTAAGTGTATTACAACACAAAGTTTGTCTTGATTATAATTTTATGCCATTAAGTAATAAATGCAAATAAATATTATTAGATTTTAGTTGTTGGGTGTGTTTGCGTGTGTGTATGTGTTTGTGTATAAGTGTAAAGTCTGTTTAATAACCAGTTATGGCTCGGTGTGAGCTCAGTTTATAGGCGATTACATAAGAAGGGCTTGAGTTTGTCTGTTTCTATTTTTTATTTTTTTATTTATTTTTGTTTTTTTTTTGTTTTATCTATTAAACTACAATACACACAAACACACCAACCAATCAACATTTATTTACAATCACTTTATTTAAGCTTCAACTTAAGCCATTGTATATTATACTTAAATGGTTTTTATTTCTGTTGCCATTTTTGTCTTTTCCTTCGTTATTTTGCTTTTCTTTTTTTTTTTTTTTTGTTTTGTTCGTGTCTAGCACATTGGCTGAATGTTTTGCAAATTTAATGTAAAGAAGTTCCCAGAATTACTTTTTTTTTCACAAAGCCATATATACGAAACGCCTATTGCCTGCGCGCAAATTCTTGGATAGCTTAAAAGCTTTGAATTTGAATGCAAACGTGTCCGGTAAACGCATCCTCTTTATTTAAAGCACATTTGTGCTTTTATACATTGAAAAAGCATTGCCGTAAAATTGATATAAAAATATTTGCAATTTCTTTTAAGAAGCGAAAGCAATACATGGAGTCCGTCGTTTTTCGACTTTGTAAAGTAAAGTTTATGAATTTTAGCACAGATTCTCATACATGCAGTGACACAGAGAAAATCTTGTATTAATATCTGTGCTTCAGTTTGAAGGTTTAAAAATCTTTTTTATGTTATTGTTCGAAGGAAATCACTATCATCTGGGAGTTGCGAAAAAAATTTTACTCATCCAGTTATCTAATGCCAGACTAACGAATCTCTTCACGAAAACAGACACTTACACACATTACACATTACTTAATCAGTTTTTCCATTTTATCGCCCCATATATATATATATATATTTGTTTTGGTTAAATAATAGTAAAATGTTTAAATGCTTGGTTATTCTTATATAATATTATGATGAGAGCCTCATAACTTAAGGATGGTTACGCGAATATATTTTTTAATTTTTTTTTTTTTTTTTTTTTTTGTTGTAAATGAAACGACTATAAATGAGAATTCAACATTGCATGTAAGCGCTTGTCGGTGTATTAGTAGATGATTTTATGCGAATAAAAGCCATTATAGGAGCTCATCATTAACTTTTTTCCCTTTACCCATCAACATATACATGTATGAACATATAGCGAACAAAGAAAATAAGTACAATCGCAATTGACCGAATTTCGTATACCCATCACTTTGATTACAGATATTAATGGATATCGCTCGACGTCTTTTAAATGTTTCCATAATCTGATAAGCGAATCGAAGCTTATTTGTATTCAACCTAATATAGATTTGTCTCATATATCTTTTGTAATTTGTGTGTATATGTGCCTGTGTTTACAAATATGCATATAGTTGTTGTTGTTGTTGTTCATCATCTCATTTCTTGCGACCTTGACGGACGGACATGGACGAAAAAACAAATGTTGCCAATGAAATCAGCATTAAAAATGACTTCGCAGCCATTATGTATGCATACGCTTTGTGAATATTTGAAAAGTGTTGAAGAATTATTTTACTTTTTATTAATGTTATAAACGGTTTGACGAGATTGATATACCACCGCTAGCCGATGAGTGAGATATAAAAATATATGTCTGTAGTTAAGTGTTTGCGGTAAACATTTCACTGCGGCTGTGGCTGATTATGAAGTAGGTATGAATATGGATGAATATGTATGCATGCATACGTCTACAGCGATTTCTGTTTATGGAGAGGACATAAAAGCACTAAATTGTTTCATGTATTTCACGGCTTATATGCCTGCTTTTCATGTTATTGTTGTCATCATATAGTTGAATATTAATGCATATCTGCTGCTGTTGTTGTCGTTATTATTCATTAAAAATGCTTTTGTAAATTGTTTTTCAAACAAACACGCACGCAAAGACATATGTTCTTCGTCTTATTAAATAAACTAAAGTTTTTTGTAAAACAAACAATCGCTTCAAAAAATTAATTTTTTTTTTTTTTTTTGTAATTTAAGTTTGAAAAATGCACGAAATTTGTCCAATTCGAATAATTAGAAGGCTGACGCAAGCAATAAAAGAAGTTTTCACAAAATTCACATTTGATTTTTGAGAGTTTTACGAAATGTTTACATATCGAGCTGTTACGACATCTACAAGTGAGCTAACATGTGATTTGTCTTCTAAAAGACTCTATAAAATTATGATGTAATTTTTGTGGCCTAATAGCTATGATCGGCAAGACAAATGAATCCAAACGGGTAGCTTGCAGTAAGTGATTCCAGAGAATTTCTTAATAATAATGCAGCCTCGCTTGCGAAACAAATGATTACCGAAAATGATTAATGAAAACTAACTGACTTTTCGAGACAAGTCAAGAATAAACTTACTTTTCGATCTTGCCCTAAGAATGAGCATGGTTGAGACAAAGAATAGAATAAGTCATCGAATTGAAGCGTAGTGTCATTGCAATTAATAGGAGTAATGCCTGGATTAGAATCTGCGATTTAAGTATCCTCAATGTTCGCTTGGTGGACTTCTGCTCTACACTGATATGTGATCTGATCTTCAAAAATCATTCAGCTTCTTGTTCTTAATACGTGGCTTGAACTCCCTTTCTGGTGCCGATGGGGCACTTTAATGATGATGTTCTTTTTTTGTTTTGCAATTAAGAAGTTTTTGATGCATTACGCTCTCCTTATTTGTTCAAATCCATGAACTTGAAATTATAGGCATTCGTCTTGAACCTTTCGCGTTATCAGTTTTTAACACAAAGCCCTTTCGTAGTTCTTTTATCCAAACAAAATAAGAAAGAAGTTCCCCTGAAAATGGAGGGACTTTCGGAAATTTTTAGGGCTAGATTGTGAGGAGTTCGCGAAGATTGCATAAATTGCGGCGTATAAACCAGCTCTAGTTAAGCTCGCTGTTTCAAATCATTTGAAACTGGTGCACTCTTTCAAATATAAAGGAAAGGTGTTTTTTTTATCCCTAAATGAAAAACGTGAGGAACGGAAAGAACATTAATCGGTCCTATTTTCCAGAAATCGTAATATATTGAAGCAGCTTATTTCGGAGACTTGCATTGGTAGGGAAATTCTTCTTATTTCTATAGTTTACGCAGATACGCGGATAAGATTGAAGCAATTATTATAAATAATGTGAAAGCCACGGAAGTAAAAATCGATTGATTTCGAAAATGTCCGTTTTCACATACATATTAATCATGTTAACGTCACGCTGGATATTCTAGATTTTTTTTTTTTTTTACTTTACTTTCAAGACGCAGCAGAATCTTTTAAAAATAAATTTATATCAAAGATTCTCAAAATGTTTTGATTATTAGTGGATACATTTTATTTCATCTGATGTAGTTCGTCTGAAAAGGTTCGACTCACTTGCTCTTGTAAAAAAATGTGTTTGTCTTTTTTTCTTTTCTTTCCTAAAGCAACGAATTTTACGATCTTGATATTATTGTTCAGCAAATTTTTGCTCGATTGCAAAATAGAAAAATAAAAAAGCGAAAAAAGCAAAGAAAAAAGAAAAAAAAATGCCATAGTTTTCATGCCTAAAATTTTCAACATACCAATGAAATGTTGTAGACGCAACATATATATATATATATATATACATATATATAGTTGTATTTTACGCACTTTTGTATTTCGCACACTCGCGCACGCACGCACGCACGCTTACGAAAGTACATTCGTATTAATATGCATCGAAAGATATGAAGATGTATATATGAATGCAGTTGATAGTCAAAGTAATCTAAGGTATGATTAATAGATTTTAAAAACATAAATTATTTGCTCGGCACGCTATCAAAGAACAATTGAATAAAAGCCAAAATCTTTGTAGTGGCATCAAAGCAAATGCAATTTTGATAGAGTGATAATAGGAAACTTAAGATGGTTAAGCGCTATCGATTCGTTTGCTCATTCGTTTATCCCATGTAAACATTGTGCAACAACAATAACAACAACAAGAATATGTATTCAAAATCTATTATAGCTGTTGTTATGCAGCGAAGTTGTCTGTCTATTTGTGTGTGTGTGTGTGTGTGTGTATGTGTGTGTGTGTGTGTGTGTGTGTGTGTGTGTGTGTGTGTGTGTGT
>NW_024004035.1:0-5619 GCF_014805625.2 Glossina fuscipes | reverse complement strand
AAATGTAATCTGTTTTTTTTCTTTCATTTAAGTTTTTATTTTTTATTATTTTTTTTTTGGATAAAAACTGTTGCAATCATTGCAAGCTGTCTGTGGGTCTGCTGGTATGGTGCGCGCATTAGTACAGTATTCGTGTCTGTATTCGGCAATTGATTGCTGTGTTGTGGTAATGTTCCCCAATATCTATGTGTGCATGTGTGTGTGTGTGTGTGTGTGTGTGTGTGTGTGTGTGTGTGTGTTGTATATATATTGCACAATTTATACATAGATATGTAGCAAATTTTGCATTTTAATATAGTTGTTGCAATAGTAAAAAGTTGTTGCTTCTATATATGTTTTTCTTATTTTTTCTCAAATTATTTTTCGTATCTTATTTTATTTTCTTTATCGTAAGCATATGTTTACTTATAATACCGAGTAATCGTTATAAAGTCATGGTGTGATTGTATTAATATATATATTTTCTTATTGAGTATAATATGTGTGTACATGTATATGCGTTGATATCATATAACCAGATTTTAATAGAAGAGCTCTTAAATCCATACAAACACTACATTGCACGTACATAGAGAACACACTGACAAACGTATACAAACATTGCTAAAATGTTATCTAAAAAATTGCGAGCCTTCACAATTAATGTTATCCGATCAATTTTGATGCATACTTTCGATCCATCTTTATTTCCATTAACGGTTACAATTTTGAATGGAATATGTGTGTGTCTGGATCATATGGGCTCAATATTTTTTAGAGTATCGAAATATAATTATAGTGTTATGCCGTTGAACATAAGCAACTTCATCCACTCGCACTGCTAGCAACTGAAGCTACAGAAGCTAGAGCGGCTGCCAGCTACAGTTCATTTTACATTTTAAGAATTTATCATTCGTTATATGTGTTAATCTATGTGGGAAGTATTTTGTGTGGAAACACTGGATTTTTGCTTGCTATGGATGACATTATAACGGCAATAAATTCTTATAAAATGTCAAATGTTAAAATTGTATGCTTAAATTTATTTCTTTGCTTTTGATTCGCTTTCGACCTCCGTCACCCCACACCACATTAATTAACAACAATCAATTATTTACGTTTGCATATGCAGTTGCTTGTATTGCTATATATAATCATTGTTTTTTAAAATCGATTCGAAGAATAGCTTCGAACGAAGGCGTCTAACATGTATGTATATATATATATATATATATATATATATATATATATGCAAATTCTACCCTGTTGTGTAATAAATTTTTAGATCTGCAATAAAAAAAATAATCGAAACTATTATTATATCATCCCTTATACGTAAACTTTTTCTTTTCCCTGTTCTTCTCTTCTCAAAATACCGTCAGTCATGCTGTAAGTGTATTACAACACAAAGTTTGTCTTGATTATAATTTTATGCCATTAAGTAATAAATGCAAATAAATATTATTAGATTTTAGTTGTTGGGTGTGTTTGCGTGTGTGTATGTGTTTGTGTATAAGTGTAAAGTCTGTTTAATAACCAGTTATGGCTCGGTGTGAGCTCAGTTTATAGGCGATTACATAAGAAGGGCTTGAGTTTGTCTGTTTCTATTTTTTATTTTTTTATTTATTTTTGTTTTTTTTTTGTTTTATCTATTAAACTACAATACACACAAACACACCAACCAATCAACATTTATTTACAATCACTTTATTTAAGCTTCAACTTAAGCCATTGTATATTATACTTAAATGGTTTTTATTTCTGTTGCCATTTTTGTCTTTTCCTTCGTTATTTTGCTTTTCTTTTTTTTTTTTTTTTGTTTTGTTCGTGTCTAGCACATTGGCTGAATGTTTTGCAAATTTAATGTAAAGAAGTTCCCAGAATTACTTTTTTTTTCACAAAGCCATATATACGAAACGCCTATTGCCTGCGCGCAAATTCTTGGATAGCTTAAAAGCTTTGAATTTGAATGCAAACGTGTCCGGTAAACGCATCCTCTTTATTTAAAGCACATTTGTGCTTTTATACATTGAAAAAGCATTGCCGTAAAATTGATATAAAAATATTTGCAATTTCTTTTAAGAAGCGAAAGCAATACATGGAGTCCGTCGTTTTTCGACTTTGTAAAGTAAAGTTTATGAATTTTAGCACAGATTCTCATACATGCAGTGACACAGAGAAAATCTTGTATTAATATCTGTGCTTCAGTTTGAAGGTTTAAAAATCTTTTTTATGTTATTGTTCGAAGGAAATCACTATCATCTGGGAGTTGCGAAAAAAATTTTACTCATCCAGTTATCTAATGCCAGACTAACGAATCTCTTCACGAAAACAGACACTTACACACATTACACATTACTTAATCAGTTTTTCCATTTTATCGCCCCATATATATATATATATATTTGTTTTGGTTAAATAATAGTAAAATGTTTAAATGCTTGGTTATTCTTATATAATAGTATGATGAGAGCCTCATAACTGAAGGATGGTTACGCGAAGATATATTAGAATTGTTTTTTTTTTTTTTTTTTTTGTTGTAAATGAAACGACTATAAATGAGAATTCAACATTGCATGTAAGCGCTTGTCGGTGTATTAGTAGATGATTTTATGCGAATAAAAGCCATTATAGGAGCTCATCATTAACTTTTTTCCCTTTACCCATCAACATATACATGTATGAACATATAGCGAACAAAGAAAATAAGTACAATCGCAATTGACCGAATTTCGTATACCCATCACTTTGATTACAGATATTAATGGATATCGCTCGACGTCTTTTAAATGTTTCCATAATCTGATAAGCGAATCGAAGCTTATTTGTATTCAACCTAATATAGATTTGTCTCATATATCTTTTGTAATTTGTGTGTATATGTGCCTGTGTTTACAAATATGCATATAGTTGTTGTTGTTGTTGTTCATCATCTCATTTCTTGCGACCTTGACGGACGGACATGGACGAAAAAACAAATGTTGCCAATGAAATCAGCATTAAAAATGACTTCGCAGCCATTATGTATGCATACGCTTTGTGAATATTTGAAAAGTGTTGAAGAATTATTTTACTTTTTATTAATGTTATAAACGGTTTGACGAGATTGATATACCACCGCTAGCCGATGAGTGAGATATAAAAATATATGTCTGTAGTTAAGTGTTTGCGGTAAACATTTCACTGCGGCTGTGGCTGATTATGAAGTAGGTATGAATATGGATGAATATGTATGCATGCATACGTCTACAGCGATTTCTGTTTATGGAGAGGACATAAAAGCACTAAATTGTTTCATGTATTTCACGGCTTATATGCCTGCTTTTCATGTTATTGTTGTCATCATATAGTTGAATATTAATGCATATCTGCTGCTGTTGTTGTCGTTATTATTCATTAAAAATGCTTTTGTAAATTGTTTTTCAAACAAACACGCACGCAAAGACATATGTTCTTCGTCTTATTAAATAAACTAAAGTTTTTTGTAAAACAAACAATCGCTTCAAAAAATTAATTTTTTTTTTTTTTTTTTGTAATTTAAGTTTGAAAAATGCACGAAATTTGTCCAATTCGAATAATTAGAAGGCTGACGCAAGCAATAAAAGAAGTTTTCACAAAATTCACATTTGATTTTTGAGAGTTTTACGAAATGTTTACATATCGAGCTGTTACGACATCTACAAGTGAGCTAACATGTGATTTGTCTTCTAAAAGACTCTATAAAATTATGATGTAATTTTTGTGGCCTAATAGCTATGATCGGCAAGACAAATGAATCCAAACGGGTAGCTTGCAGTAAGTGATTCCAGAGAATTTCTTAATAATAATGCAGCCTCGCTTGCGAAACAAATGATTACCGAAAATGATTAATGAAAACTAACTGACTTTTCGAGACAAGTCAAGAATAAACTTACTTTTCGATCTTGCCCTAAGAATGAGCATGGTTGAGACAAAGAATAGAATAAGTCATCGAATTGAAGCGTAGTGTCATTGCAATTAATAGGAGTAATGCCTGGATTAGAATCTGCGATTTAAGTATCCTCAATGTTCGCTTGGTGGACTTCTGCTCTACACTGATATGTGATCTGATCTTCAAAAATCATTCAGCTTCTTGTTCTTAATACGTGGCTTGAACTCCCTTTCTGGTGCCGATGGGGCACTTTAATGATGATGTTCTTTTTTTGTTTTGCAATTAAGAAGTTTTTGATGCATTACGCTCTCCTTATTTGTTCAAATCCATGAACTTGAAATTATAGGCATTCGTCTTGAACCTTTCGCGTTATCAGTTTTTAACACAAAGCCCTTTCGTAGTTCTTTTATCCAAACAAAATAAGAAAGAAGTTCCCCTGAAAATGGAGGGACTTTCGGAAATTTTTAGGGCTAGATTGTGAGGAGTTCGCGAAGATTGCATAAATTGCGGCGTATAAACCAGCTCTAGTTAAGCTCGCTGTTTCAAATCATTTGAAACTGGTGCACTCTTTCAAATATAAAGGAAAGGTGTTTTTTTTATCCCTAAATGAAAAACGTGAGGAACGGAAAGAACATTAATCGGTCCTATTTTCCAGAAATCGTAATATATTGAAGCAGCTTATTTCGGAGACTTGCATTGGTAGGGAAATTCTTCTTATTTCTATAGTTTACGCAGATACGCGGATAAGATTGAAGCAATTATTATAAATAATGTGAAAGCCACGGAAGTAAAAATCGATTGATTTCGAAAATGTCCGTTTTCACATACATATTAATCATGTTAACGTCACGCTGGATATTCTAGATTTTTTTTTTTTTTACTTTACTTTCAAGACGCAGCAGAATCTTTTAAAAATAAATTTATATCAAAGATTCTCAAAATGTTTTGATTATTAGTGGATACATTTTATTTCATCTGATGTAGTTCGTCTGAAAAGGTTCGACTCACTTGCTCTTGTAAAAAAATGTGTTTGTCTTTTTTTCTTTTCTTTCCTAAAGCAACGAATTTTACGATCTTGATATTATTGTTCAGCAAATTTTTGCTCGATTGCAAAATAGAAAAATAAAAAAGCGAAAAAAGCAAAGAAAAAAGAAAAAAAAATGCCATAGTTTTCATGCCTAAAATTTTCAACATACCAATGAAATGTTGTAGACGCAACATATATATATATATATATATACATATATATAGTTGTATTTTACGCACTTTTGTATTTCGCACACTCGCGCACGCACGCACGCACGCTTACGAAAGTACATTCGTATTAATATGCATCGAAAGATATGAAGATGTATATATGAATGCAGTTGATAGTCAAAGTAATCTAAGGTATGATTAATAGATTTTAAAAACATAAATTATTTGCTCGGCACGCTATCAAAGAACAATTGAATAAAAGCCAAAATCTTTGTAGTGGCATCAAAGCAAATGCAATTTTGATAGAGTGATAATAGGAAACTTAAGATGGTTAAGCGCTATCGATTCGTTTGCTCATTCGTTTATCCCATGTAAACATTGTGCAACAACAATAACAACAACAAGAATATGTATTCAAAATCTATTATAGCTGTTGTTATGCAGCGAAGTTGTCTGTCTATTTGTGTGTGTGTGTGTGTGTGTGTATGTGTGTGTGTGTGTGTGTGTGTGTGTGTGTGTGTGTGTGTGTGTGT
>NW_024004034.1:0-21227 GCF_014805625.2 Glossina fuscipes | reverse complement strand
AAAAAAAAAAAAAAAAAAAAAAAAAAAAAAAAAAAAAAAAAAACAGAAAAAACAGAGAGAGCTAAGTTGCAATATGATAGATATATGGTACAATATATATATTTTCGATACATTTGAACTTCAAAATAGGGCCATCTATCTAGTCATCTATCAGCTCAGTGGCTAGTGAGTGAGGTCTCTTCAAGAATAGGTTATGAAAAAGGAAATTTGGCATTTGCATTCTTAGTCGCTTCAGGCTTAAATTTCAGGCTTCTACGGATACGTGCAAAATTGATAAGCGATTAAAACAATGGTAGAAGGGAGATATTCGGGATGTCCCTTTGCTGAACGATTCACAATTATTTTCTGAATATTTTCTTGTATTTAGTTTATGTGATGGATATTCAAGGCGAACACAGCTTCCTTACTCTCGCTTTATTCCTGTTGTTGTTTTTTTAGTTTGCTTATGCAAGGCACGCAACGATGTATGTATAGTTACTGTCAAAGTTCTCATTTTATGGAAAACTATGCAGAGTGAGTGAATATATTAAAAGGTGCGTAATTGCTCAGGTTAAATGCTTGTCGTTGTTGTTGCTGTTGAATCGTTATGTGCATAAATTTTCATAAAAGCGCAAGTAATTGCGATGTTCGCCTTTTATTGTTTGTGTGAGACGGGGAAAATGAAAATAAAAGCAAAACAAAACGTAAAAACAACGGCAACAAAAATTCATAATTCATTATGCATATCTTTTTTTTTCTTAAAAGTGCTATAATAAATTCTCTACAGCTAATACTGCATAATATTTATTATGCGTTGATGTGTAGGTAGGTAAGCATAGCTTAGGTATGCAACAAAAAGTTTAATAACTTACAGCTGGGGAATCGCTGACATTTATGTTGTAATGTTGGCAGCATGTTTTCATAACTTTTCGGTTTATTTTTGGTTTCTTAAATGCATAACAGACAGATACAAAAAAAAAAAAAAAAAAATAGAATGGAAGGGAGAAAGAGAGAGAGAGAGAGAGAGAGAGAGAGAGAGAGAGAGATGGATAGAAAAGATAAATCAAACAATATATAGAAAGTATACATTTCGTAACAACTACTTTACCTTTCATTCCTTAGAATTATTCAATTACAATACATTCTGCCGCTGAGTGAACAAAGAAAGCTTACGCACGCATGAATGTCTATATATATTTACAAGCCCTTTCAATGAATACGAATTTATTTCCATTTGTTTTTTTTTTTTTTTTTTTTTTTAATATTATAAAAGGAAAAAATAATGCTCTTATGGATAATATTAAGGATGAAAATTTTGATGCTAGCGGGAAGCACAGATGTTTGTAAGTTATGTATGAGCGAAAATATTCGTCTACATATTCGCATAATCGCTAAAATAAGTTACATATACTTGTGCTTGATTAAAGCGTGCATAACAATATAGGGATGCAATTAGAGTTATAAGATGTTATCAACTCTCTCTTATTACATGCTTAAATCGAAACACTATTGGGATTGTGAATTCTTGCTGCCCCTTTCTAATCGTGTTTATCTAAGAAACACTTCATGCAATTCTAATGCATCAAGTTACTCAGAGAAACAATTTTGACGAATAGTTTCCGGAAATGGGGACCAAAAAATAATTTTCTCAACTTTATTCGACAGTACATCATTCTTCAAAGATGATGGCAACCAGTGAAACGGTTACAGGCGCACAAAACCTCAAAATACGTTTCAATTTCCGTATTCTGAAGTTATCGTTTTTCTGCAGCTTTCTTTTGGAAAGCAGGGGAAGTAGGCGGTCGGTAGGGGCCACATGTGCCTAACACATTGAATGACGAAACAAGTTGAATTTCAAGTCATGCATTATTGACTTGTGACACGATGCATTTATTCTACTACGAGTAAATGTTGTAACCGTTTCGGAAGAAATTTTTCTCATGTTGACGAAAACAATTAAATCAATAAATGAATACACTACCTATTCTTATATTCGGGATCTGTGTAGCTGATCTCTTGTAGCTGAATTTCGTAACTATCGAGAACTTGTCAATGTTTTCTGGAGCAGCTCGTTCTGCTTTGGGACCTCTCTTCGCTTTGAAATCATCAAACCATTGACAAATTGTTATTTCGGGTAAAAAGCTGATAGCCATAGTATTATTCAAGACAACGCTAAGCTTGAGCGGTGTTTTTTTCTCATCTAAATGCAATGTTTAATCAACACCTAAAATCCGGTTTTTCTCATTTTTTTGAAAATAATAGCGTCACTCGTTTTGGCAAAAGCACAGTGACTCCGAAAAAAACGATCGAAATGAAATTAAATTTTGCGAGGGTTCATTTGAGGCTGTTTTTTTTCTTAAGATGATAACTATATGTCAATTGCCGGTATTAAGCTGTATGAGTGTAGATAATTAGTAGATAAGAATAAAATAGCCCGGCTTCGTTACATCTCTTAAGATGGAGACTATAAAAAATATATATTTTTGTTTGCTAATTTCAAGTTTTTCTTGAAATATTCGTGACACCAAAATATTTTATATTGTTGAATGATATTGGTATAACATGACGTATTCGCACAATGTAAGCCCGTTAATGGTTCGGAAACTTGTAAGTCTAAGAATTCATATTCAAACTGTGTAGAATTTTCAATTTAATATTGGTTTCGTTGTTTCTAAATAACAGAAATGTTATCGTGTTTTTTATTCATATTAAAGTTTGCCCAAACGTACGAACTTAATATATTAACCACAAGTAGTGCACTTTTTTTCACTTGGTAGATTTAAAAATACGAGCAAAGTTTCCGCGAACGGGAAAATGTGTGCCATAGGTACTACTACTACTACTACTACTACTACACAGTTAGGCAGGCGGACAGACGGACAGACCGACATGCGTAGGTGCTCTCCAAATATGCAAGTGGCCAAGAATTTAAAACATGTTTTGAGGTTTCGCAACTTGTTCCTGCGCGTTATAAAGGTATTGAAAAAAAATCAAATTTTTATACACTATAGTATTGGGTACAGGTACTACAGCGCCGCCCATAGAACATTCAAAAATTTGCGAATTTATCTGCTATAGTTTATGAGTAATAAGTAAAAAACCATTTTTTTTCCTTTTTAAAAAGCAGACGCGTTCTTAGTTTAGGTGTTTGTGCAGGTGTGTGTTTCGCCCGATCTAGTTCATTTTCAATACCATTTTAATGTGTGCAGGAACTTATAACGTTTTTGCCAAATTCGAAGCCGATAACTTCATTTATGCAGCCAGGAGACATTACAACTCCAGACGGACGGACATTCTTAAACCAATTAAGAATTTGATGCTCATCAAGAATATGTGTACTTCGTGGCGTCTCTGGGCGTTACAAACGTTTAGAAAAAATGAAATAACTGTATAGCGGGGTATATTGGATAGGCTCTTACGTTTTTGAAAATGATGAAATTGTGACACGAATCATCAATTCTGATTGCTACAGTCACTTGATTGGCAATTTTTTTGACGTAAAATTAAGATATGCGGTTTCAGCAGGACGGTGCCATAAGCCCAATAACACACGCCTCGATGCTTTGAACAAACTATATATTCAAAATAATTGTGATCCGAATCTCAATCAGAATCAATCAGTGTTTTATATCCGTTTACATTTCGGAACGACAAAACGGATAAGCCGGTATTGTAAAGTTAGCTCATTGCTTTTGTTTTCAATTTCACAAAAAAAAAAAAAAATGAATAAATAAATAAAAAATATGAAGTGTAATAAACTTCAAATGCGAACAATTTTATGTTTTTATCCGCCTGAGTAGCCGAAGGCGAGTAATCTCGACTAGCATGGTCGTGGGTTCGAATGTCAGGGCGGTAGCGTTTTTAATAAAAGCCGATAGCCTTAGATGCTAGTGCTTTCAAGACTTAAGTCTTAGAATTTATTTCTCTGGCGAAATTAATAATAATAATAATAATGTTTAAAAATAAAAATTCCAACTACTAAACACTTCAGAACGCGCAAGACAAATTGAAAGCAGTGAAGAAAATAGAAACATTGTTCGCAAAAGTGTTGTTGATGATCTGAATTTATCGCGGAACCACCGATTACAAGAGAGGATTGAAAGTAAATATTAAGAAATAGTTATCACCAAAACGTGGCTTCAACAAAACGGCCGTACGACTGAATTGAGGATATCGTTAAGAAAAACTCGCACAGTTAGAATTTAGTGTTAGCTCAGCCTAAAATTTGTTTCTTGCTTTTCACTCTTACTATCATATATGAAAATTTACTAGAAATTGTGACACATTCTTGGCAGCACATGACGTGACACAACCAGAGCAAGAATAAAAAAACCCGGAAGGGCAAAATTTTACCCGCAAAAACCTATAAAAATATGCATCAAGAAGATAGTTCTTACCCAACATTTATGAGCCCGATGTAAAATTCTTAGCGTAAGCTGCTTCATTATGTTTCTTTACTATTTGATCGCGTATATTCTTGTAAATGGTGTCCGCAGTTATGGAAGAGAAAACGGGAGTCGTCGGCGGCAATGCAACTTCGTCGACGATTGATCGGTTATCCTGTGCTCTATTTGCAAAGTAATTCAAATGTCATCTTTAGCTTTTTCGGCCTTCACTTTTTAGAAAGAAACCCTACTCATGGATAATGAACAAGCGTAGAAATTTTCTGAAATGCTCCTAGGGGATATGGATAAGTTCAGCTTTTTAGCTAATCATGTAGCAATTGTACGATAAGCGAATGTCTAGCACCAGCTTCTTAATCCGAGTTATATTTCCACTCTTCATAGACATGTAAAGCTTCTTTGAGGCTTCTTCAACAAGACGATTTGCTGCAGATGTTCCATTACCTTGTACGCAATATAACGGAAACGAGGTTGAAAACAGGAGCAAAACCCTTTTTTTAATAAATTTTTCCCCTGCATAACTCAAAAATTCTAGGCTACGACTTAACGAAGTACACGCCCTTATTCCTTTCACTCATATATTGGGTTTTGACTGAAAATTCTTAAGGAAAAATTTCACACTATTTTATTTTTGCTTATGTGAAGAGCAACGCAGTTTGAAAACTATTTATTTGTATCGTTGCGATGAGTTCGTGCAAAATAATTTAATAATTAATTTTTTTTTAGCCAATAAAAGTATTATGCAAATAAAACAACAAATATTAATAATTAACCGTCATTTTTAAAATTTGTATCTAAACCTTTATTGTTTATTTTTATATTTGTTTTCATTTCTTTTTTGTTTTTATCATTTTTCATTTTTATTATTCATAATAATTTAATACTTTTTTTTGGTTTTTGTTTTTTCTTTTTTTTTTTTTTTAAATATATTTAAGTATAATGTATAATTTTTAATATTATTGTTTTTAATTTATGTCATGCCTTGTTTTTATTTTTCTTGAAATATAATAATTATTTGCAAGACGCGTGTTTTTCTTATTTAGTTATTATTTTTTTTTTTTTCATAATTTTATAAAAACTAAATAAAATCAAAAAATATGACTTAAGATACGTTAAGGCATAGGTGATAAAGAATAAAAAAAAAAAAAAAAAAGAAAAGAGAAAAAAAAACGAAAAAGCAATATATATAAATAAATAATAAACTGTATATGAGAATATACAAACGCACAAAAATATGCTTAAACTTAAAGAAGACGACTCTGAAGGCAAAATGAGTAGAATGGCTTTAACAAAAGTGTTAAATGGTGGGCTCATGCATGTGTGTATATATAATAGATAATTAAGAAATTTAAAAAATGAAAAATTCATTTCAAAAACTTAAAATGTATACCAATAGTTACAATAGTTGCCGCTCTTTGATCATAAGTTTTTATAAATTTCATTTTAAATATATTTATTTCTCGTACAAATTTTGTTTGCTTCTTCTTTTTCGTTTTCGTTTTCGTTATTTGTATTTTCAGTTGTCTTTTCATACTTTGCTTAGCAACATTTCGTTAAGCAACATTTCGTTTAGCAGCATTTGAAACAACATCCGAAACAACACATTATCAACTCAATTATCGCATTTAATCAACAGAGTGTTTAAGTTATTTGCAAAATGCTTTTGTAGTAAAATTTTTACGCAAAGCAAACTTTATTTATATTCTTATTCACACATCGTGAACTTTTACATAGAAGATTAGAGCAATTTTAATAATTTATGGTCTTCCCTCAGTGTAGCGCATATCTTCCACATGACCTATGTCTTGAATATACTCTTTTTGTTTATTTATTTATCTTTTTTTATGTGTGTGTGTTACAGTTTTTGTTTTTTGTTTAATTGTTTTTATTATATTTTATTTCTTAACTTCCCCTTTATTATTCATTACTCTTGCTCTAGGTACTTATTTTGCTTTGTCTTTATTTAATATTAATATATTTCGTTTTCACTAAAATTGTTTTTATTATTAATTATTATTATTATTATTACCTTAATCTAAATATTTTATGCGCTTTGTTTCAGTTTTTATTCATTTTTCAGCTTATTCCTCTAATTCATGCTATTTCAGCCATATCAAGCTTTTGTTTTTGTTGTTCTTCTTGTCTATTCGCTTACCTACCAGCTAGTTGCTTATTTAGTAACATTTTCAATTTATTTTGTTTTATTTGTTTGGTTTTCTTCTCTTTTTTTTCAATAATAACACAAAAATATAAAAAAAAAAAATTCAAAAGACATAGTTATTGGTATTGTGTTATTATTATAATTTTTTTTTTTTTTTTTTTTGCTTTTAAGTACATAATAACGGAACTAAAAAAGTGAAAAAACGTAATAGCGTAAATCGATTTGAAAATAGATGTTGTTTCGAATCGATCTATTTTTTATTTATTTATTTTTTTTCTCTTTTTGTCAACGATATGGTTGTAAGGCTTCCTTAAAGTGTCTCATATTAACATAACTTGAGTTATGCATTTTTCCCGCATGATAATGGATTCATCAAATATCTTTGCGTGAAAACAGTCTAAAAAGTTTAAAGTTTGGTATGTGTGCTACCAAAAAGAGAAGAAAAAAAAAAACAACCGATGCTACAATTATTCTCTTTTTGTTACGAATCACTTTTAAAATTTAAAAAGGAACTGATGAGCTATTATGACGGAATCTGCATTTCATTTAATATGACATTTGAGTGAACAAATTTGTTTTTTCATTTTTTTTTCTTTTTTTGTAATCAACTTTCAGGAGAAAAAATAATTAGAGTAAGAAAATATGTTCTGATTGTTATTATAGCCAAAAATTGTAAAGAGAATATGATTAGAGAACAAGTACTCCTTCATCGTCTTCACTAATCTATTCAATAGGAAATGATTTAATTCCATGAATGATACCTGTATGTCAGAGGAGTACCAGCAAAATGCCATGACAACCGATGCTTCCTTATGCCAATGAAACTTGATACCAAGTCTTAACTTAATATCTCCATTAAATTTACGCTCAGTTGAATTAGCGAGTGCTTGAGGCAATAGGTCCTGAGAACCTTTAACAGCGACATTAGTAAAGGCTAAGCATATTGTAGTTGCATTACGTTTTAAAAATACGTCTATTCATCTTCTAAGCGTGCATTGTATTCTCATTTCTAAAAATGTCAGAAACAAATGTCTTCGGTGTCGTTCGCCAAATACTGGAAATAGGGAAAATATATTCAGCTCCAGTCGGTCTCGTTCAGATTTGCGACCGTCGGAATTAAAAGAAAGTGTCTAACAATACTTGTCTATGTGATATTATATCACCTCCGACCTTTCTGAGCAACAAGTAAAACAGTTAAAGGAAATCTTTAAAAATCTTCATTTCAACTCAAAGATAAGATTGAGAAGGATTTTCTTAAATTCCGGCATAACAATTGATGGTTTGGGCTGCTTAGCTATCCTTAGGAAATATTTTTTCAGATTAGATTTTCAGATCAATGCAACCAAAGAGTGCAAATAATCGTTTCATAGTGTATTGTTGTTGTGATGTAAAACTCATAAAACTCTTATTCACTTCGAAGTGTGAAGTGTGGGGGAATGAAGGATGTATTGCCACCGTATACGATGCGAACGATCTCGAAATACCAATTACACGCGTTGTTCTCTATCTTTAACCATTCCTGGTACGAAGAGGCGTGGACTGAATGCATGGACATTCAAACTTCCTCGCACACATAAATCGACAGCTAATGTAGCTATCTAGTCGATACAATACGCTCTTTCCATCGATACGGCATATGTAACACTTAAGGCGAGGTATCTTCTAGCCAATGGAAAAATCACAGTCACGAAAAGAAAGTTGTATACTGAAAATTCTTGCACGTAAAAACGATTTATTAGAAGGTCTTTCCACTTTAACCGTTACGTCTTGTATATGTTCGCTGAGTAGATGAGAAGAGAAAAAAAAGCAGTGCCAGGCATCGAGTAATAGTTGTATCTGATTCAGTCTCGGATTCGAGAGTATCTTCAATAAAACCGGCACCGTAAATTCATGAATTAAAGTTCATAAAAATTTTTCAAACACCCTCCGATTGCTGCGCGTTTGACAGCCTTTGAAAGTGAAACAACAAACTGACAACTTTTTACTCTTAACATTCGGTTTCATAATTATACGCCCAGAGTTACATAGCTTGAGCTAAGGTAAAAATTGAGAATAGCCTAAAATAAGAGAAAACGCTAGAGATCTTGGGTTAGTTGGGTAACTAAATAAGTTTGCGTAACTTGCCGAGAATTATTAGTAAGTAAGAAAACCTTTGAAGACATTTCGATTATTTTGCTTATTAATTTTGGGTTTAAGTACACATTGGGGTTAAGTAAACATGCCACAGAATGAATGCGAAATAAAAACTCAGATTCAAATTTCTAGTATAATCGAAGGAACACGTATTTCTTTACGAAAGCCACTACGGACAGTGCAGCCTAAACTATAATACGCAATATTTTTCGTATTTTACCTGCGCTTAACCTTCCGGTCTCTTAATCGTCTTATTTATTTTTTTTTTTTTGCTTTTTTCTTTTGGTTTTTTCTTTATCCCAGAGTATATTTGATTCCGTTATCTACCAGACAACCAATTAATGACTATTTAAAGCGTTTTAAATAAATTTTCTCTTAGTTATTTTTCTTCTTTTTTTTTTTTTTATTATTTATTTATTGATTTATTTATCTTGTTTTTTTAAACTATGTCTCCGAAATTGTAACTTCGATGGATTAAGAAACGTATTTAGTCTGAACTTGATAAGCGATAAAAAATATTTTCTTAATTTATATTTTAATATTTTAATAAATTTTCTTTTATTTTATTTATTTATTTATTTTTTTTTTTTTTTCTAAATAAAAGCAAAACTACTTATGTCCGATAAACGGTTACGGACTTGGTTGGCCGTTTGTAAAAATCTATGAATTCAATAAATGATTGAATGGATGAGTTAATGAATTTGCTTTTCTTGCGTTTTAATAAACGCTTACGCTTCAATTGATTTATTTTACGGCACTGTTTAATAAAAAAAAAAACCCATACAAATACACAAAAAAAAAGAAAAGATTTCTTTCTCTTTTCGAATAATTTAAAATGTAAATCTCTGGAGAGAAATCGAAAATAACAACAAACAATGTTATCCCGATGATTTCCTTATAATCTCAATATAAGTGTATATATATGTATATATAATTTTTTTTATATAATAATTATTTACTTATACTTTAACTAATTGTATATAATTTCATTATATCATATAATTAATTATTTATTTCATTCTCGTTAAACTAAGGTGGAGATTCTACTACTATGGAACTTCTTTCTTTGTTACATTTTATTGGATGTCTTTCATATTCTTAACGTAATGAACAAATAAATAAATAAATAAAAAGAAAACAAAGCGAAACGAAACGAAAAACATTCAATAATAAATAAATATATAATAATTCTAGAAAATTTTCACCAGGAAACATATCAAAAAAATAAAAAAATTAAATTATTATTCAGCTCTTGGCTATAGTCTAGTTTTTTGGAAATACTTTGTAATATTTATTCATAAAAATTTTCTTACATATATCATTAGGCATATTTAACAAAATAAATTTCGGCTACATTTCTACACTGAGAGAAAATTATTAAAATCAATCCAAACGAAAAAAACTTTTTGATACGAAATAAGAAAGGCTTTCGGTTTCAATTAGTTTCGTATTTGTGATCAAACCATTTGAGCATGTGAGCCATATTTTTAAAGAGTGTCTTCAAAATGGCCGATCTCGGTGGTGAAAGAGTACCAGAGGGTATGATAAAATCACAAAATCAAGTTTGGAAAACGCAATAGTCTTTGTTAATATGCTTCACCAATACAATGGAATGTCTTGTCACCAAATTTATCACAAAGAAATGTAAAATGCTATGCTTTGTGTGCTGCGCAAAAAATTAACCGTTAATTAAACGCTAATCAAAACAGCAATATCTGCACTCGTTGGCCTATATAAGACATGGTAACATCGGCAAGATTCGAATATCATGCGATCGGAGAAAATGCAAAAACTTAAAACAAAAGTAAAAACTTGTATTTTTATGTAGAATGAAAGGAAGAGTGAGCATTACTTTTTCAAGTGTATTCCAAAAATTTTATGATTGAGAGAAGAATAAAGCTCACGATCAGGCAGACGATATCTTCGTCTAACAATTTTGAAATAAACGCTTTATACAAGTAAGAAAACTCGGCAAAAATGTAGGCATTTCGTGGTAAATAATTTAAAGCTTAAACTTCCCGAAAGTTCAGATGTAAAAATTCTGTCCAAATTTTTATAATAATCGATCTATTAATTCTTATTGCTTTCGTTTTTTTTTTTTTTTTTTTTTGTTGTGCTCTTTACCTTCTGAACGGTTGCCCCTTTTTTATTTTTTGAATAACGAAATGCAGTTAAAATAAGTAAAAACACTATAGTAGGTCACGGCCCACCCTTAAATATCCTATACCACCTTACACTTGTTAATATAATTATTTAGTAAAATGGGACGGTCCGATCCGAACCATTTTCAATTTTCAATGGACCTCGTGCTTACGCCAAAGCATGTTAGTGTACCAAATTTCATCAATATATCTAAAAAGATTGGCTATCTGTAGGTTGAACATAAGAAGACAAGACTAACGTATGGACAGACAAACTTGTGTCAATTCAGAGACAGATTCGCAATCGATTAGTTTAGTGAAATGGTTATCTATTCGAATTCCATCTGGGTATTGTAAGCATTCGCACAAACTTAAAGGGGTACAGTGTTTTATAGTGTAAAAAATATATAAATAATAATAATAATAATTATAGTAATAACAATAACAATTGTAATATTAATAATTATTAACAATAATAGTAATAATAATAATAACAAAAGTAAAAATAACGACAATAGATAATTTAATCTGTAATTATTTTTTAAATTTTGCTTTAAATTGAAAAAACAATTCAGATCCGCCAGAGGAAATGTACTAAATTAGCTATGTAAAATGTTTAATCGATATTGCGTACGTTCAGTTGCGCTGTTCAGACAGCGATTATTACTTCAAATCGTTTCCTTGATTTCAAATTCTTCCTTATTAAGCACGTCAGGTTAAGTCTGCAGTCCACTCGATCACAATCCTATCATTTATCCCTAACTTTTTCCCTGTAAGTGTTTGCCATCATTTCGAGGAAAACCATACGTGTGTAAGGAAAAATATGATGATATATTACAAAGGTCTATCAGAAAGTAGAAAACGCCGAATATCATAGCATACGCTAGTAATTGTAACGGGGCGTTCTACACCAAGAATGGATGGATATTAAGAAATTCAGCTCCTAAGCCGAAACTAACTTTTTTTTTTATTATTCGTCTACTGTTGTTTGCTGGGATTATTATCATTGATTAAAAATATAATTAATTTTTTTTTTTTGGTTTCTGGTTTCTTATGTATTTTAAATTTTATAAAAATCGTAGCAATCAACAACTCAACAAACATTTTTACAAATCGTACTTAGAAAATTGAAGAGATTTTTTTTTGAATCTACTGCAAGTACTAGATATTTGTATCGTATAAACACAAGCATTTAAGATCTGTTTATATATTCGCAATTGGAATGTTTGGCGGACTTGATCTATACTATGTTTGCTTATTCTTCTTTGTCTGCTTATTTGCTTAGAAGAAGTTTTTTTTTTTTTTTTGTCTCATCATTCGCGTTAGAGTACAAATTGCTTTAAGTGTAATCCGCCCATAACTGATCGCGAACAACCGACAATTCGCAAAACTTTTTCGAAACATGATATCAAAATTGTAATATGCAAAGGTTTGAAACGTTCTTAGAATGTTTGATTAACAAAATCATCCCATTAAACTCAAAAATCAGTTGGAGTGATTATAAGTCTAATCACTCGTAAAGTGCTTGCAAGTTTTATGAAAAATGTACATGTATTAAACATGATACCCCCCAATAGGGTATATATGAGGAGAAAAACAAAAAAAAAAAACATATAGTACGAATGACGTTTCGGTCGTCTTGTAATCAACGATCAATCAATAGGATAAACAGTGAGGGGTGTTTAAATTGCAATCGGCTCAAGCCCGATTTTATCTTTACTTATTTCTTTATTCGTTAAATTTGTTAAAAGTAATATTGAAAATAAAATTTTGTATATATTGTTTTTTTTTTTTTTTTTTTTTTTTTTTTTTTTGTATTGATTCTCTTTAAGACCTGTCTTTAGTTAGGTAAGTAAGAAATTTATATTCGCAATAAAGTAAGTGTGAGAGATCCATCATCTCGGACTTATTTACAACAACGCATTTTTTTTGTTTTTTTTGTTTTTGTGAATCAAGGTACGCCGGTAATGTGGGGCATGGGACTTTGCTTTCAATATATAACCTATATCAACCCATATCGGATTGCGTCCATTTTATTATTCAATCTCTGGGCCTAAGCTAGCAATGAATGTGACAGATTTCTTTTTTACTTTGCTGAATTGATTCGCTTATCCATTATGTGTTAATCACCTCTTGGATTTCTGGATGTTGAAAGTGAGCTGACAATATTTGTATACCTGCATTCCTCAGAGGTGGGTAGAAAATGATGTGCAACACAAAGCAAATATTTAAATAGTCGTTTTTTTTTTTTTTATGTAGAAAACTTTCACGTAAATAAAAAAAAAACTTTCTACGCTTATTTTAAAAGGAAAAGGAATTTTTGATTAAAAATAAATTCTTTTAGGATTCCGCTTTCCTCTAAGATATAGATTTCTAAATATTTATTTAAATGTTTGAATTCTCTTCATGCTTGTTAGGTGGTCTAATTTTTACATAGTTAGCAGACTAGTGCATTTCTGTGTGATTTTTTTGCGTCTACTGTTGCTTTGTTAAATTCTTTTTGTTTTGTTTTCATATTTTAAATTTTATTTTTTGTTGTTGTTAATATTTTTATATTTTAGTGTCGTCGTTATTATTTAACATTTTAAATATTTTACTTTATATAGAAAAAAATTAAAAATACAAAACTCAAAAATGCTTGTTTTTGAATGTCTTTTAGTTGCAATTAAATCGTTTGGGTTTCGGTTAATATGTGTCTTGTAGATGTATACGCACGTACGTACGTACATACATACACATATACATACATACATACATACATAAATACATATATATATATATATTTATATAAATACATATATATATATATATATATATTTCTTGTTGTTAGGCGCTTACATACATTTAATGAGATCACTTTTGTTGTTAGTTTTCCCAATAATTAGAAAGCAAAATAATTATAAAAAAAAACACTAAAAAAAAAAAAGAAATATAGAAAACTTGATATATAATATTCTCCACAATTTGCAGATAAAATGCGTGTTGGACCAAAGTACTTTCAATGTAATGTAAAATTTTACAAAAGTGTTTAAGCAAAACATTCCACTGAATTTATTGGGAGGGACTTCTCATACGTCCCAGTATTTAAGTGTTAAGCAAAAAAAGAAAAAAACTACGAAATCATTTCCAATTTATTGCATTCATCCCAAATCAAAACATATATGGTTCGGAAACGTCAATCACAGCATGATTGGAAGATACTTAGATATTCAGTTAACGAACTAATTCACTTAGTACAAGTAATAGCTTTCAAAAATTTGAAAATTGAAATTTTTCGCATCACTTACACTATTTTCAAAATCGAAAATGCATTGCATTGTTTTATAAGCACACACTTCCCACACACAGGGATTAGAAATTCTTGTTCGATAAAAAAAAACCCAAAGCCATTTACAAGACGAAGCATTCTGGTTAAAGCAGCCATCATTTCGCGAAAAAGACAAGGCTCGAAATATTTTTTAAAATAGTACATTTTGCACCAATTAATTAACGCACACATATTTATTAAAATATCAAAATATGTATTTTTCCTTTGTTTCGAAAAAAAGTTTCGAAATCATATGTTTTAAAGTATATCTCTAAACTGATATACGAACGAGTTCTTTTTCTTTCATTTTCATGCTTCAATCCGCGAGCGATAACAATGTAAAGCATTTTTTTTTTTTTTTTTTTACGAGACGAAAATATAAATATTGCGCTTATGGGCTTATTATATACGTATACACGTAGCTCTTGTTCAACGTAGCAGTTTGGTATGGGTTTGATTAAAATAAATGTAGAAATTCTCAAGAAATGCCAAAAACTACAAAAGCAATTTTTTTTTTAATGCATTAGAAAAACTTAATGCCAATACAAAATTGATTTGGAGAGCTAAAGCACTAAACAAGACATTGACATTATTTTCACATTAGTAAAAAAATTACAAGAAAATCTAAAATTGGTGCAAGTTATATCTTGCATACAGATTTTTGGTTGAAAGAGGGGGGGTAAAAATTCAAAAGGAAATGCAAAACCCCCTTTCTGTTCCTCTCTCTCTTTCTACGTGCCATAAATCTATTACGGCTTTGACAGAAGAAATCAAAATAATGGATTTCTTAAAGAAGATAGGCGGGTTCAAGAATTTTCAATAATATCTGCGCATAGCATAGCGCATCGGTGTGTGTGAGCGCGTAGAATAGTAATAAGTGTAAGAAAGGGTTTAGTGCTACATGAAATGAAATTAACTTATTTCGTCTCTTTCCTTCTTTTTTCTTTTGCATCTTGTATACGCCCAATTTTATCATTATAAGTATAATAAAATTATTATAAAAACTAATCATTTCTCATTTATTTATTTATTTAATTTTTGAAATTTTCTGATCCGAGTCTCATGAGTCCCACGAAACATGATTATACATAGTACGGCATTTTGTACAAATCTAATCTAAATACCACGTTGTACAAACCTTAACTGTAAACGTAAATTCTTTATCAAAGTGCGTATGAACGTATATATGTTTATCAAAATAATAATAAATTTTTCTTTTTTGCTTTTTATCATTCAAAAAAAAAAAAAAAAAAAAGAACACCTTTATCCACTTCAATTCGCTTCGATGTTGTTATATAATTTTTTATTTCCTTTATTTTGTCACTCTTATCGAGAGAGAACAGCAGATGTCTTGACAACTAAATATTCCACATAGTTTTTTTTTTCAATTTCATTATCATAAATGGTTAGAAATTCGAACTACATCACAATGTTTACAATATCCTTTCAACATTTTAACCAATACCAAAAACGTACATAATAAGAGAAGGAAACATTTTATCTGCAACATTTCAGCAACAAAATGCTAAGCCTAAGATTATGCTAAAAATGCATATAGAGTTTTATTTAATCTCTTCTTATTTATATTGAAATTGAAACATAATCTCTCAACATTCCTCATCGTACACAATGTGTAAAATGCGTTACAAGCGAAAGAAACACTCTCTTTACAGAGGTAGAGGAATGAGAGATCTGTGAGTTTGTTTAATTTTGTGAGCATTTTTTTTCGTTTTTCTTCTCTTATGTTCGTCTTTTCAAATTGAAGTTGGACTTGAAATGTCACTGAAATTGGCGTGCAACCAAAATACCCTGTTCATTGTATTTGCGGCTTTGTTAATATACGTATATTTTTCGCAAAAATAAAACAATATGTTAATTAAAAAATAAATAATCATAAAAAATATTTGTTTTGTCGTTTTTTTTTTTTTTCAAATGAAAAATTTATCTTTTATTATTATCTGGTTTTTTCACATAAAGAAATTTAAACAAAAATCACTTAAATAATATCAAAAAAAAAAAAAAAAAAAAAAAACGAAAAGAAAACATATGAAAAAAAAAATTCTCTCATTAATTATTTATGTGTATGCGTACGTAATAAAAACCTTGAGTTACAAAATTTTAACATTAAACGAGAGATAATAATAAAAACAAATTAAAAAAAAATATATGAATTATTTTTTCTTGTTTTTTTTATTTTTTTTTTTTATTGAAAATAAAACTTTTCTCTAAATACAAACTAACAACAAACACTTGCACTACTAAAAACACTACTACGTTAGGCTTAAATGTTACGATAAAAATTAATAATTGTTTTTGTTTTATTTATGTTTCTTGCTGTAAATAAAAATATGATATATTCCGCGTTTCTTTATAGATCGTTGCCGGGGAAAATTCATGATGAGTTTTTCTCTTTTTTTAGTAATTTTCTGATCTAGAAGTGAAAGGTGGTGGAAAAAAATGTTATAAAATTACATTTTTTTTTTTATGTTTTTATTTTTATTTATTTTTTGTTTTTTTACAAAGAAAATCAACGGTGATATAGTTAAATGGCTGCATGTAAGAAGGTAAGAAAGTTAGAGTAAAGTGTGTGTGTTTTTTCTTCTTTATTATGTAATTTTTTCTGCTTTATTGTTAAGTTTTAATTATGTTATTCTTGTTCTTTGTTTTTAGTACAATGAGGTTTCTACTCTGCTAAGCGGCATTTTAGTTGAAAACGAAAAACAAAAAGTTTTGTTTTCTGTTTTACTGCGAAATCATTTTCGAAAATTTTATTTTATATAATTCTTAAAATTTTTTCATAAAACAATGTTACAGCATTAGGCAAATAATTAATTAATATTGTTATTAATTATTTTTGACGTCATATCATGAATTAATATATAAATAAGCTCTTTTATAGTTAGCAAATTTCTCTCAAAAATATTAAAAATTTTCTTTGAAACTCAATGCTGTTATAGAAAAGTTACTCCCAGCTTTGGAGCTGAAAAGTACTTTCGCTTGCAGCATATTTATCAATCTGAAGAGAAATATTCTACGAAATAATTTATGAATGTACGAAAAGTTGCCTGAAAGAAATTTTATATTAAATCAATATGAATAAACTCAGGTTATTCATATTCATTTGAAGTGTTTCGCTTAATTTTCCTTTAGTTTACCTTATTTTATTTATAAAATTTTAAAAAACTTGCCGATCGTTAAGAAGAATATCTTAGTCAGATATCGTGCGCTTCATTTCAACATTTCGCCTAAGCCTGAGCGCAGAACGTCATTATTGTGTGC
This sequence comes from Glossina fuscipes, assembly GCF_014805625.2. Classification (NCBI taxonomy): domain Eukaryota; kingdom Metazoa; phylum Arthropoda; class Insecta; order Diptera; family Glossinidae; genus Glossina; species Glossina fuscipes. The sequence goes on along the minus strand of NW_024004034.1, from coordinate 3,824 downwards.
ATCTTTTCGTGGATGAAAGAAGCATTCCTCGGAACAAAATCAAAAACTCAAGTTTCTAAATCGAACCATTTTAATGAGGGCAGCATAGTTTATTGATAAAGATAGTCAACTATTGATCAGTTAGTATTTAACTGCCGTATTTGCTTCGCTCATTGTGCCGAGAAATCCTTACAGTGCAATGTTACGATTTGAACAAAATACTTTGTCTCCGTCAATCTATGTATTTTCATCATTTATTTACTTATCTTTCTCCTCTTATGAAATGGAAGCTAAAACGCATACATTTGATGTATAATTGACGCACATAATCATATTCATACAAATATATCAGAATAATGTTAGCTTCTTTTCTTGTTTTTTTTTTCTAAATTTAATCATTTTGAGGCCGTCTTTTAATCGGGATATTACCGCAACAACGATGTTTGCTATTATAAATTTACATGTGGCCATCGACATCGACAAATTCTTCTTAATTTCTTCTTTTTAATAAGAATTCAAAGTCAAACTCATACTTTATCAAGTTCTGAAAAATCATAGAATATTTTTTTGTTATAGATCTTCTACCAAAAGAAGTGTTATGTACTCAGCATTTATTTACGGTATTTTTGCAGCATTTATTGGCCCCATAACATATTTTAGGATAGAAAACGAGTTAGGAGAGTACGTACGTGCATGTATCTTATATCATTACTCCCGCTAATGATAATGCACTATATATATTTATAAAAAGGATAGACAGAAGAGAAAAGGCATTTCCTTGCTGAAGATTGTACTGTGGCTCTGCGATTTTATACGTGTCCATCTCACATAACAGCTCCTTTTTGCTATAATTTCAATATATTTGTAATTTGGTTCAGGCTCTGTTTATAAGCGAATGCCTTACAAAATCAATAAATCGCATTGGGTAAATACGGTGCAGGCCGAATACAAAACTGATTGCAACTTATGTTAAAAAATATATTTGAATGCGCATCAAAAAAATGAATAATATTTGTTTTTACAAATAATTTTTCCAATTCTTTTAAAAATTTTCAAAATTTAGATATCTCGTTCCATATATCTAGCCATAAACAATGTTGATTTTTTAAATTGTCGCTTAGACTATTAGAGACGATAGTCGATTATTTATTGAATGTTAATATATCTATTTATATATAGATTTTAATTCAAAAAATATTCTCGTGTTTTCGAAAAACGAAAAATGCAATCATTTTTTTTAAGAAGGTCTTGTGCTTTTTTTTTTAAATGAGAAAAAACAAAAAACAAAAAAAAAAAAAACGGAAATATTCATTTTATGTCAGTTGCATGTAAAACTGCAATGTCATTCAAAAATCTTCTTCTAAAGCTTACTCAAGAATCAAGTTTAGCAGGATCGGCCGAAGCTATTAAAGTTTTACTAAGGCAATGAAGGTGCATATCAACATATCATTTACCTTAATAAGCTAAACGTATAATATATTCGAAAATTTGGTCAAGTATTTATTTAATTATTGCTTTCGATTCAAACTTATTAAATTCGCTTCTTGTTGCAGTTCTCTTCGTCTAAAAGCAGGGAAATAATGTTTATATTTTAACGCATTTTTGAGATTTTTTTTTTAAATATGTAGTAAGCCTTGTTCGATACAGATTGGCAGAAACACTGTGATATTTTGGTTGCAGAAAAACAAAAAGAGAAGAAAAAAAAAAAATAAATAAATAAATAAATAACAAAAAAATGAAGAAAAATCGTTTATAAAATGAAGACGAAAAAGTCTTTATTTTAAAACAAGTATTCCTTCGTCTTGGACTAAAGAAAGAGGGTTTTGCAAGCAAAACGCTCAGTTATTTAAATATATTTCTTTTCGGATACACAATACGTTTAAAAAGCACAAAACACTTTGACTTTGTGATGTGCTCGATCGGAAAATGCGAATAAAATCATTTTGCAAAACACTTGAAAAATATAAATTAAAACATTTCATAAAATATGCGCGTAAATATGTAAATAAATGTTTCCGAATATGCATTAATTCTCTTAATATTTACATATATATGTATATATGTAATTTATGCCTGAGAATATGCGTTTAGCAATATAATTATATATCACGTGGGAATTATATCGTGTGTGTCAAAAATTATTTTGACCGTCTTCTTGGATGTTGGAAGGGATATCTTGTCAGTTTGAAATGCTTGTTCTTGAAAATCCTTTTTTAAAATTTTTAAAATGATATCTTTACAAAACGTAAACGTAAACGTAAACGTAAAAGTTAACGGATTTCAAAATAATGAAAACTTACTATATATGCAAACGTACATACACATACACGCAAGCACCTAACAATTTAATAATAAAAATGCTTTAAGAAATTCCATATGTGTTTCAGTTTCTCTTAATTTTGTTTTCTTTGTTTACTTGTAATACACACGCACACACACACACACACACACACACACACATACAAACTCATTTAAATCTTAGCAAAGCAACATGTTATTTGAAGAGCTACATAATAATGAAGGTGGCTTAGCAACATTGAGTACAAAGTTTTTTCAATTTGAAATCCTATTCTGCTGCAACATTGTTTTTTCGTTTTTGTTCTTCTTCTTCTTTGTAAACTTAATTTTTTGTTTATTTTTTTTATTTTTTATGTTTTCTCATTCTAAGTTTATCGATAATACATTATTATCAACTTTGACCGTCTAACAATTTCGTTTTTGTTTTTGTTTTTTTTCTTTACTATATTTTGCTGCCATTGACTTTGAAGCAATATTTAAATTATTTGCATTAACTTTTGTTTTTTTCATTTATTATCCATTTTTATTTATTTACTTAAGATAATTAACAATATTTATTTGTTTTAATTTTTTTATTTTTTTTTTATTTATTTATTTATTTTTTTTTGTATAACAGTAAACTTTAATAGTATATATGTATGTGTATGTATAAGATGTTGTATACACTAATGTACGGTTTATTTTTGTTTTTTGTATTTTTGTATCGCATGCAAGTAGCGTTTTCCACATTTTTTCTTAATTTTTTAAATTTATTTGTTTTATCTTTTCTTTTTTTTTTTAATTAAACATAATTAACAGATTTTTATAAATTCTTCTGTGTAAATTAAATTTCTACTTGCATGAAAATTATTGTTATTTCAATTTTCATACATATATATATATTTTTTTTATTAAATTTTTTAACGAGGATTATCGGCATTTGGCAAAAGAAAATCAAATTTTTTTAATCAAATATATAGTACGGGCTGAGATGAAACGAATCATTTGATGTAAATGTGTGCGTGTGTGTATGAAGTGTATAGGTGTGATGGAAGAGGCTGTCGTGCTACATAGTTGGTTTGAGTTTTTTTTTTTTAGTGTTCTGTTTCGTTTTTATTTTTTTTTTATTTTTTTTTTTTACACAAATATGTAAAGTTTTAAAAGTAAATTTTTTTTAAGAGGACCAGGGAGTAAGGAGAAGTTTAACGCCTTTTGTAAATTTTTTCTTTTTATTTACTTTATTGTTTAACAAACGCAGGAGTTTTATTTTCTTGTAACTTTATTCTCGTTATTTTTCTAGATTTTGTTTTTTCTGTTTTTTGTTTTGTTTTTAAAAAAAAGAACAAAAACAAAAGCGTTTCATTTATTACACATCCTGGAATTTAGAGAGACGTGCGCGTAAGTCCATGTTCTCCTGTTTAAGTTGTTCCACTTCCTGATGTAAGGTGGCGTTCTGCGTGAAACAAATGCACAAAAAAAAGAAAATGAATAAATAAATTAAATTCAATAATAATAAAGCAGAAAAAAAAAAAAAACAAAAATAAAACAACGTTCACCTCCTTTTCCAA